>NC_079512.1:16325557-16386481 GCF_000801105.2 Raphanus sativus | reverse complement strand
ATCCTCCTTGTAGTGTGGCGATGATAATTGATTAAAGAAGATGGTTCAGACGAATCAAATGGGCTTAGCAATGAAGATTTAGAGGCGTTGCAGTCCCTGCAGACCGGATTCCAGAAGTGCGTTGTAAGTTTTAAAAAAATCCGAATTGTCAGTGAACATTTAGTCACTCGAGAGATCAAATGTTACTTGTGAATATGGATATTTTTTTTATTAGTTTCGATGCATATGTGTGACTGACTAAAAATAAAAAAGAGTTTGTGTAGAGTGCAAATGGGTTGGGACTAGAAGCTGCTACCGGTAGAGATTACTGCAGAGTATCAATCAACTTCCCCTAGGATACTATTCCCAAATGGGTAAAATGATAGATCTCCTCTCTCATTCTGATTGGTTACTTGGCTTTCTACATTGAAGCTGAATATTTGTACCCCTTGGTGCTATGTCCAATCATTAGAAAGATCCCAAGTCTGGAGAGCTTGAAGGACTATCATATGAGTTTGACTTGTGCCAAGCAGTTGCTACATGGGAACAAGTGTGTATTTTGCTGCTTAATTTTTAGTCTTGTATAATTTTTTTTAGTTCATATAATAATATAGGGATGGGTTGGGTTGAGCAGGTCAGGAATAGCTCTACGATACTCACCAAGGAATACATTGATGCCTTACCAAATGGATGGGAGGATTATGCTTGGCGCAGAATTAATAAAGGAATACTACTGTACGTGTTTACTCTCACATTTAGACCAGGAGGAACGAATTGCATACTTGATTGGTTATTATTATCCAATTTCATCTAAATACTTGCTAAACTGATGGTCTCAACTCTCAAGTAGTACATGTAGTGTAGAATGCTTCGCTATGTTCTTAATGAAACTCCTACTCTGATGCAGTAATCGTTGTCAGAATAAGTCTTTATGCGTCGAGAAGCTTTCTTTAGTGCTTCCTGAAACACCACCGTATTTTCCCCGGCAGTTTGGGCGATGTGCTGTTATTGGTAACTCTGGTGATCTTTTAAAAACAAAGTTCGGAAAGGAGATAGATACTTACGATGCTGTTCTTAGAGAAAATGGTGCTCCCATTCAGGTAAAAGTTATGAGTTCTTTTTATCTAACTTCCATTTTCGTTTGTTCCCTCTCTTGGCTTTAGTTTTGATCTAGTCTCCAATTCATTTGCAGAACTACAAGGAATATGTTGGAGAGAAAAGTACATTCCGTCTTCTTAATCGAGGGTCTGCAAAAGCTCTTGACAAAGTCGTGGAGTTGGATGGTACTGCATAACTCTTCTCTTCTTCTTTATTCATTTTTTGTTTGTCGCATTGCAAATAGATACTCAACTCTCTTTGCAACTATGCAGAAAAGAAGCAAGAGGTGCTACTAATAAAAACAACAATACATGATATCATGAACAAAATGATACGGGTTTGTGCATCTCCACTTATTTATCTCTTTTGGTTTTGAATATCTGAAATCAGTTCCTCACTCATTTGAGGATTCTTCCTTCTCTTCAGGAAGTTCCAATAAACAATCCTGTCTACTTAATGCTTGGTGCTTCATTTGGCTCGGCCGCCAAGGGAACTGGGCTCAAGGCTCTTGAATTTGCTCTCTCGACTTGTGATTCAGTGGACATGTATGGCTTCACTGTTGATCCAGGTTATAAAGAATGGTATGAAGTCTACCTGTACTTATTTTACTCATAGATGTCTGTCTACATACACACTGACCATGTTTATGTTTTGTTGTGATATATACTTTCAGGACTAGATATTTTTCAGAATCGCGACAAGGGCATACTCCTTTGCATGGTAGAGCTTACTACCAGATGATGGAATGCTTGGGTGTAAGTCTTTCTTCTTTTTCTTCATTATCCAGTTATCCAATACAAGTTCTTAACATAAGTCACTTTCTTGGTTTACTAGAGATTGACCTATTATAAATTCAGAGATCGCTTCAAGCTTTTTGGTTTTGACTTGGTTCTCTTCATTTTTTTTTGTTTGTAGCTCATTAAAATACACTCTCCCATGAGAGCAGATCCAAACCGTGTCGTGAAATGGGTGCCAAGCCGTAATACTATTAGATCTGCAAGAATTGCAGCAGAGAAGCTCTTAAGGTAATCAAAAATATCTTCTTTCTTTTTTCTTTTTTTTTTGCGCACATTATGTGCGTCATCTCTCTGATTAAACCTCATTAACGTGCAGGAGAGTTGGAGCAGGATCTGCAGACCCGTTAGCTTCATGCTCGATAGTAAAGAAGAGGAGCAAAAACGAACGTCATTTGGTCTCACACCTGAGAAAACCCGTGAGAGAACATCAAAAATTTGTGAGAAGCACGACCATGTACCCGCTGGAGCACAGTCCAGGACACAGTCAGCTTTGCATTACACCAGCTGACTAAAGAATTTGGTTTATACAGAAATCGATTTTTCTCCCTACACAAAAGCAGGAAACAGGTTCAGTGGAAGACGCTAGATTCAAAAGCAAAGCCCATAATATGAAGCAGTTCAAGAACACCATAGAGAGGAGAGTTTTCCGTGTAATCTCTTGAGGAGGTTATGATTTGATTCTTTTGTTATCCTGTTTTCGGGTCTTCAAGAGAGTTAATAGGTAAGTGCGAGAGCTTTGACCCATGTCTACTTTTAGCACATATAATCAAGTTCAAAATTATAATCTTACGTAAGACCTTAAAGCTCAAGTAAACTTCAACCCAGACCTTTACCTATAACTTTTATCAAGGGTTTCAATATCAGACCAATATAGCTTCTTTACTTGTCAACGAACTATATATATCATACACAAATGAATATAAACTCAAAACCTTGGCCAGAGAATCTAAATCTATCTCCTTGAGCTCCTACTTAGAAAACAGTTTTTCAAACAGCTTCTTGACTTACTGAATCATCAGGAAAAGTGCTGACCAAATAATCAAATCACTGTAAGCATGGCTAAGGAGCATCTGTCACATCATATTTGCTTAGCCAACCTCTCAGCAAAATGTTGTCACATACCAAAACCAGCCGTCTGATTTTTCTTGCAAGAATCCAAAATATTTTCTTGAGATTTCTTGGAGAGTCCAGTGAAGACCGAAAAGCTAAGCTTCCATGTGGTCACAAGATTTCCATATATCCACCACAAGAGTTGATGCTTCTAACTCTCATACAAAGAAGCAAATGGCTTCTTCCCAACTAAACTGATCATGAGCACAAGTTGTCATCGGTGATAAAACAACGAACCAATACATTCCATGTAGCAACACTTGGGACAATCCCTTCACTTATCATCCTCTCAAGAAGAATCACTGCATCTTCCTTACAATTTGAGCTGCATAGACCCCATATCACGTTTGTGTATGAGATTACATCTGGCCGCCATTTTCTTCCTCCAAACGAAACTTGATCCAACATCTGAACCGCCCTCTCAGCTTTTCCTAGTTTGCAATACGCTAATAATATCATATTCCTCGTTATCTCATCCGGAGATTTACCACTAACCACCATTTTCCCTGCTAGCTGCAGAGCTATCCAGGGGAGACCTGCACTGCATGACCCATGTAAAAGCGTGTTGTAAGTAGACGAGCTCCACTCCACACCGATCTCTCTGGTCAGACCATAAGCTTCTTCTATCCGGTTCCCCTTTGAGAGCCCGTCTAGCAACTCGTTGTACGTTACAATGTTAGGAGGACACTTGTATCGCTCCTCCATTTGTACGAACACTTTCTCTGCCCAGTCAAGCCTCCCTGCATCGCATAAGCCTTTGATAAACGCGTTGAACGTCGCCACGGAAGGAGGAGCACAGTTTTCTTTGAACATAATCTCTATAAGAGACTCAGCTTCTCTCAACTTGGAGTGCCTACAAAGAGCTTCCACCATGCTTGTATACACCACAACGTTTGGGGAGCATCCACTGGTCAGCATCTTGTTCCACGTATCAACAGCCCCCTCGAGGCTACCTCTCTTGGCGAACCCGTTGATGAGAGAGCCGTAAGTTCTGATGTTTGGAGAACATCCGGTTCCTTCCATGCGTGAAAACACAGACAGAGCCTTCTCCATATCGCCGTGGGAACAGAGTCCTTGCACCAGAGTATTAAACGCTACAACGTTCGGTTGCAACTCAAACCCTCTGATCATCGAACTCCACAAGTGTAGAGCATCAGCGCTGCTCCTACCTCTTACAAAACAACCCTTCACAAGAGAACTCAGCGTATGGACATTCGGATGACACCCTCGTTTCAACATCTGCCCCAGAAGCGAGAAAGAGATCTCGGTTTCTCCAACACTGCAAAGCGCGTTGATGATCGTTGAGTATGAGATAACATTAGGAGACACCCCCTTCTTCTCCACCATCTCTCTCATCAACTCAAACGCTCCTTCGTAATCACCGTCTTTGCATAAGCCATTAATCAACGCGTTATAGACGCTCACAACGGGTTCGAATCTCGCCGCGAGCTCCTTACCTTCCTTCACCAAACCGAGCTCACACATGGACGAGATCACCGTAGTGTAGCTCACAGCATCAGGAGAACATCCTTTGTTCGACATCTCCACAAGCAGCTTCTGAGCACCCTCCACCTTATTGTTCTTACACAAAGCCTTAAGAAGAACATTATAAGTAAACACATTAGGCTCAAACCCATCTCTCTTCTTCATGTCTCTATAAACTTTATAAATCATCTGAACCCTATTCTCACCGAGCAAAGTATCCAAAACATGGTTATATATCTTAACGGAAGGAACACACCCGAACTCTTTTATCCTGTAAAACATCTCCACGGCTCGTTCAGACAAACCCACTTGTCGGTACACGCTGATGACGTTGACGAACAGATCTTCGGAACAGGGGAAGCCTTGGAGCTTCATCTGCTGGAGAAGGTACTGAACGCTGTCGACCTGACCGTCCGCTGCTAGCTTCCTGATCATGACCTCGAATGTCAGAGGCGTGTGTTTGAAGAGGTTTGAGTTGGTGACGGATTTGAAGAAGTGCAAAGCTAAGGGGACGCATGGCTCTTGTCTTAGCCGCTTTACGACGTATGATTCTTTGATCTCGGTTGCTGTTGCTGGGTTTGGAGGTTGAGGGAGGTTGAGATTTGTGTTGAGGAGAAAGGGGATGATTGGTTTTTGAACTTTCAAGAGCAACGAGCATCCTTCTTTCACGTACATGATGACAATGAACACTTGAGGGAGACTCTTCTTTTTCTTTTTTCCTAAACTTACAGACGGAGACGGATGGATTGAGGTGAGGTGAGGTCAGACGACGATTAGATTGGCCGGAGGAAGCGATACAAAACGGCGGCGTTTTGAGTGAGGGTTTTGCTCAGTATTCCACTTTCTGCTCAGATTTTGTTTTCACTTTGAAAAAAAGAGCATCTGCACTCTATACACACAAAATCTATCTTATTTGCACTCTGTACCTTATTTTCCCCCAATTTTCTTCCCTTTATCTTTCTTATTTTCCCTCCATTCTTTGGTATCCCACTTATTTTATTATATTGAGCTAATTTACTCAAAAAAAACAGGAACTGGAATTCGATAGCTAGCGAGAAAGTCAAAGGTATTGATGAATATACCCCTAAACTTACACTAGTTTCACAAAATATCTACTTATTGCTGGAAAAAGATGTAGATGATGTAAAACGGCACGGTAACTATTGATGCATTAACAGTGTTCCAAAAACTACTTCATCAAGAGGGTGTTATAGAAACTATGTATGTATTATTTGTTCTGAAAATTTATATACTGAATTTGTATGTTTTGTAAAGTTTAGTAATTTCAATTCTAACTAATACAATTTAATTAGAATTTTTAAATTTTTAAATTTTTAAAATTTCTCAGATTTATGTCTTTGTATTTTTACTCAAACACTTTTTCATGTTTATTAGAATTTTTATAAGTTCTAAAGCTATATGAATTTTATATGGATAATTGTTGGGCCTCAAATAAATTAGACTCAAACAGTAAACTCCTATATCCAATAAATCATAATCAAAACTTTGAGTTCATTCTCCACAATTTATGTCCTCTCTATCTTCTTCTCCTTTCTAACTATTCCTCTCAATTCTCCTTTATTTCTTTTAACATGTCAAATAAGTTTATCATGAACTTAGCAATGGTATTAGAGCCACAATTCATCTCTACGAAGATGAAGCAGGTGGCTAGCTCAAACTCTAAAAGCAATGGGATTGGATGCAAACCAATTTCGATTGGTTTAAGAAACGTTACTGGCCAATTTTGATGAACCTAACCAGAGGATACGTTAGAGATGCAGCAAAACCATAAGATTGTGCTGGTTGAGTTTGTCTCTAAAGATGAAGGTGACTGTTCCTTGAAGACTTATGACGAACAGCTGACAAATGAACAAGGTGAGAACAATCATGCCTTTGAAACCTTTATAGATCCGATAAAACCTTAACTAATATGAAAGGTTTTCTGTATATTGATAGATGGTCATTGAGGGCCAAATATATACTTGTTACAGTCGATCTAATCACCAATGCTTACATGCCAAGTTATTGAGATTCACATGCCTTATATATCTACAAAATATATACTAAGATATTAAGAAGACACTAGATATAGGTGCATATATCTCGTAATATCCTTCCTCAAATTAGAGCATGTAGATCACTAACGCCTAATTTTCCAATGAACCAATCAAACTATTTACTTCCAAGAGCCTTCATAGATAGCTAACTGCCCATAAGACCAAACATGTAATGGCTCGATAACACCTCGTATGTACTCATCCCGAATGAAATGACAGTCATTCTAAATGTGCATGGTACGCTCATGAAAAAACATGATTCTTGACAATATGAACTACCACCATATTATCACATTAAAATGAAAATGGTTTCGTGAAATTCACTCCTAGAGTCATCAGTATTGATCTATAAGAGTCCACTAGTTAGTTCAAATCTGTTGAACTGCTTAGTGAGGTTCCAGACAACTTCGAGGTATGCCCCCATTCTTTCGTCCCTTGTTTCATACTCGCCGTGGAACTGGCTAGCTACTAGCTGTGAATCACTATAAGCGTTCAGCTCTCGAATTTCGAGGCTTAGGGCAAGTTTTAATCCTGCAATTAATGCTTCGTATTCAGCCTCGTTATTAGAAGCGCTGAATCCGAGCCTGTAGGATTGTTGGATGGTTTCTCCAGCTGAGGAGGTCAGCCTTAGACCGATGCCGGAATCTTGTCTTGGCGAGGTTCGTCAATGTACAGACTCCACTTCGGAGCTTCTGTTTCCAAGTCTAGTTGTTCGGAAGCTATCTCGATTATGAAATCGGCAAGGACCTGAGCTTTTGCTGCTGCTCGAGGTCTATACTCGATATCGTATTCACTGAGCTCTATTGCCCATTTAGCTAATCGTCATGATTGGCTAGGGCTGTGCAAAATTGTTCGCAATGGTTGTGAAGTCATTACGACGATTGAGTGCGATTGGAAATAAGGTCGCAATTTTCTGGCAGCTGTTACGACAGCTAGAGCTAGTTTTTTCATAGTAGGGTATCTAGTTTCGGCGTCTATCAGACTCTTGCTGGTATAATAGACATGTCTTTACTCGTTTTGCTCTTCTCGTACCAGCACACCACTAACTGCAGCGGTTGATACGGCGAGGTAAAGATATTGCGGTTCTCCCCTACTGGTTTAGCCAGGATCGAAGGTTCGGAGAAGTAAGCTTTCAATTGTTTGAAGGCTTCCTCGCACTTTTCATCCCATAAGAATTTCTTATTATTTTTTAGAAGTTTGTAGAATGGGAGGCACTTATCGGTGGACCTGGATATGAATCGATTTAATGCTGCGATTCGTCCAGTCAATCTCTGTATCTCTCTGGTTGTCTTAGGTGACGGCATTTCCAAAAAGGTAGCTATTTGTTTCGGGTTGGCTTCAATGCCTCTTTCGGTTACGAGGTAGCCTAGGAACTCGCCTGAGGGTACCCCGAAGGTACATTTAGTGGGATTGAGCTTCATATCGTACTTGTTAAGGATATCGAAGCATTCCCTTAAGTGGGAGATATGATCTTCTCCAGCTGAGGATTTGACTAGCATATCGTCAATATAGACCTCCATGGTTTTTCCGAGTTGTCTAGCAAACATCTTATTTACTAGCCTCTGATAGGTAGCTCCTGCGTTCTTTAACCCGAATGGCATAACCTTGTAACAATAGGTTCCTCGTTCGGTTATGAATGCAGTTTTTTCTTGATCCTCAGGATCCATCATGATTTGGTTGTACCCTGAGAAGGCATCCATGAAGGATAGGAGTCGATGGCCAGCTGTTGCTTCAACCAGGCGGTCGATGTGAGGTAACGGGAAGCTGTCTTTAGGACAAGCCTTGTTTAGGTCAGTGAAATCTACACAGACTCTCCATTTCCCTTTTTTCTTTTTTACAACTACCGGGTTAGCTAACCAGTCGGGGTAGTGCACCTCTCGAATGGACCCAGTTTTCGTTAGTCGATCAATTTCGTCATTAACAGCTTGAGCCTTTTTGAGGCCCATCTTGCGACGCTTTTGTTTGATCGGTTTGAAAGTGGGGTCTACTCTTAATTTATGGGTGGTGACGTTCGGATCTATACCTTTCATGTCACAGGTGGTCCATGCAAAGGTTTTGACGTTGCTTTTTAAGAAGTCAATGAGCTCCTTTTTGGTCTCGATAGGTAGCTCAGATCTGATGCTTACCTGTCTTTCAGGATTTGCGTCGTCGATGCAAACTTTTTCGGTGAGGTTCCTAGGGGGACCTCAAATATTTTGTTGCATCTCGCGACCCTCCTGGATCTGTAATTGCTATTGGGAGGATTTTTTGAGGATTTCGAATCCTCCCAGGTAACAGACTCTGGAGATCTTCTGGCTACCATGTTCGGTAGTTACCCCTTCAGGTGTTGGGAATTTCACACATTGATGATAAGTCGAGGCTACTTCTTTCATCTTGTGAATCCAGGGTCTTCCTAGGATCGCATGGAACGGGGAAGGTCTGTCGATGACTACTAAGTTGGTCATTTTCATTATTCCGCCAGCTATGATTGGGAGCTTGATAGTTTCCAATGAGGTAGTTGTTTCTCTGGAAAAGCCTACGAGATTAGCTTTTTGGGCAATAATTTCGTAGTCATTTATTTCCATCCCTTTCAGGGTGTTGTAGAGAATAAGGTCAACAGAGCTCCCGATGTTTACTATGAGCTTGGGTACTTCGTACCCTGCGATGTTCAGGGTGACGATCAGGGTATCGTCGTGAGGTCTGTCAAGGTTTGACGTCTCACTTTCCCAAAATGAAATCTTAGTGTTAGACTCGGGGTTAGAAGGCTTAGTTTGAGTGTTAGACACAGCCTTCCGTACATGAGTTTTAATAGAATTAACAGAGTCTCGACACATATCAGATCCTCCGAGGATGTAGTCTACCTTCGAACCGGGGCTCGACTGAGGTAACGGTTTGCTCAGGAGGGCCTCGATTTGTAGGCTTTTTCCTTGGGGGAGCTTCCCAAGGATCATGTCGACCCTTTTCTTAGGAGCTGGGGATGGTGAATCGGTCTCTTTTCAGGAGACCTTTCTCGTTTCGGTGAGGTGTCTCTGGGACCTCTTTTCTGGTAGGGTTGTGGTTTTTGGAGGTCCACGTCCTTTATTTCTCCGGCTGTGAATTTAGCTGCCAGTTGTCGTTGGAGGTCCCAACATTCCTCAGTTGAGTGCCCTTTCCGATCGTGATAAGAGCAGTGTTTGTTCTCATCATATCCTTTTGACCAGGGGATTTTGTTTGCTGCGGCGACAGGTTTCTCTTCCTTGTCTTCCTCGATTGCATAGGAATGTTCTCCCTGAGTTTGGTTGTTTCGGGGGTTCCCCCTTTTATGAGGTCCCTTTGCCTCAGAGGATTCACCTTTCGAGTGATTCTGAGGCTTCTTGTGGAGTTTATCCAGTGCAGCTGTCTCCTCCTCCAAAGTAATGTATCTGGTGGCTTTATGAAGAGCATCATCGATAGTTGGAGGAGTATTGAGTGTTAGCTCGGACCATAACTTCGATTTATAGAACATACCTCTCCTAAGAGCCTCGATGGCGACTAGGTCGTTCGGATTCGAGAGCTTAGTTCTTATTGCCCTGAATTTCTCGATGTAGACTCGTAGTGAGTCCCCCATTCCTTGTCTGACCTTCCAAAGGTCGGCCTCAGTGGCTTGCTTCAGGATATGGGTCGAATACTGCTTCATGAAGGCACTAGTTAACTGATCGAAACTATCTATCGATGCTGGTTCGAGACCAGAGAACCACTCAAGGGCTGTTCCGACCAAGTTTTCGGCGAATGTCCTGCAGTAACCTGCTTCACATTCTTCCTGTGTAAAATGGGCTTTCACGATAGCCAATCGGAAAGCTCTCAAATAGGCCTTTGGGTCAGAGGTCCCATCATACTCGGGAATTCTGATTTTTCGGGTATCTCTTATGTAGGAGCTGGCAATTATGTCAGTGAGCTGGCAATTATGTCAGTGAATGGAGTTCCACGGGTTTCTTCGATCAAGCTATCGATTTCGGGAGCTGAGCTCGTAGCTTTATGGACTTGAGTTCCCAATTTTTGGAGAGCTGCGTGAGTTCGTTCCATATATCTACGGATAGCTTCAGGTCTTTCTAAGGGAAGGACATTTGGGTCGTTATTAGGCACCCGGCGGGTAGGTTCCTGACGGAATCTTGTTGGCTCGTCTTCCCATGCAGTTGGTGGGCTCAGTCGCTCACCAGCTCTTGGGTTATCGGAGGCTACCCTTCGATTCCCGTCTCCGTTCGGGGTTGAACTTCTATTTTGATAAACCGAGGCTGATGTTCTGCCCCCGAATGGGAAGGATACTCCTGCTCCGGACCTAAGATCAGGCGGCGGAGGAGGTAAGCGAGTGCTCCGGTCAGCAATCTGGCTGGGTGTGGAGCTGGTTGTCGCTACGTTACTTCCCATAGCACTGGTAATAGGTGGGTTAAACACGGGAGCTACCCCAGTATGAGGTGTCTGGAAAGCAGATCCCCGTCCTTCCGGAGCAGTGTTATCAGGGGAAAAGTCTAAACGTCCTCGGGGAAATGAGGGATCTGTCAATCGATCTCGGAAAGTGACCCCCGGAGCTTGACGTTGCGGTGGTTGGGTTGTTGTGTCTAGAGATCTTGTTATCTCTTCGAATCGTTGCTGTCAAACAGCTAGCTGATGCATCGTACGCTCACTTTCCTGAGCTTTGTCTACTAGTTGCATCATCATCTGACGAATCTCAGAAAGCTGAGCCTCCGTTTGATTCGGAACGGCTTGCTGCTGAGGATTCTCGGTGATTGGAAGCCCGGGGACGGTTCCACTTGTCGATCTCGGGTTAGTAGCTCCGGTTAGAGTCTGGCTCGTTCGAGCGTTAATCGGAAGCTGTTGTCCAGATCGGTGGTCGCCACGTCGAGGCTCCGAGGTTACAAGGGTAGAGCCTCCATCGTTCGGTGAGCCATCGCTCTGGATCGGGAGGTTAAGGTCAGACGGATTTGTTGTCTGATCGGTAGGATTCATCCTCAAGTTAGGGTAAGGGATTCGATTGTTTCTTCCCCACAGACGGCGCCAATTGTGAGGGACTAAACTCACTACCTGGTTTTTAGATCAGGTTAAGGTTAAAAGGAAAGGAAACGTGAGCCGAATCCCGTAAGAACTTATAAGATGAATGATGATTTTATTGATATTTTTGTAAGAATTGATTACAAAAGACGTTTATAACGTTTACAAAGAGATAATAGTATTTAAAAGCTAATGTGTATGAATCGTAGAGAATGCGGATCCCTTGATTATTGTTTGATGTCTTCTTTAAATAGCCTCGGGCTCCGTCGGTTGCTACCAACAGGTTCCCGAGATCCTCTCCGTGATTTGAGGGATTTGTAACAGCTTCCCTTTGACCGGGTCCTGCGCCTATTTATTTGTCCACGAGCTACCTCTTTGACCGGGTCCTGCGCTTGTTTACTTGTCAACGAGCTGTCTCTTTTCCTTGACCTCTCTGATGAACATCTCTAGCTCACAGCCTCCGGATCTGACTTAGCTGTTTTTGAAGATTGAATTCATGATGGACCTTTCGCGGCCCGTTATCATTTCTTATTGTCTATCACTAGCTAGGAGGTCATATTTGGGTCCAACAAGACTGAGAGTAAAATTCTTAATTCTTTATGTTTTCCCATCCTCCAATGAGTAGAAGTATGGATGAAGATGCTAGGTATGCATATTAATAGGAGTGGTTTAGTCGATCAAATATGTAACCGAAATATATATATCCTTACGAATATAATCGCATAATTTTGGAAGTTCCTAAATTCTTGGTGTAATCAAATCTTTTTAATAATCGTTAAGTTTATTATCCTAATAAATGCACAAAATATAATGACCAAATCTTTTGATATACTGATCGAAGGTTTTATTATATAGGGACTAATTAAATATTTCCTTATTAATAAGTCTAATTTCGGTTAAGATAGAGAAACAAAATCATAAATCTCGGTTAGTTATAATGATCAAAACTCAGAGTTTAATATCAATGACATTCTATTGTAATTATTGTGCAAAACTAAAGACTAAATACTTTTTGTACTTCAGTTTTAATAGTTTAAATTAAATGTGGCTGACATGGCTCGATATTCTTCTTTCGCCAAAGATCATGAGACAAGTTGTTTTTTGAGATTTCCAAGATATATGTGAGCCACCATGCTGAAAATCCAACTTAAATGAGATCATCTTTTTGCTGGGTAGCCAGCCCAGTCAACATCACACCAAGAACTAAATCAAGAGAGGCCTTTGCTTTCAAAAAAATTCCATGACCTTGATTTTCTTTCAAGAACCGAACCACTCTTAATGTTGCATCCAATGCTCTTCGTTTTTTTCTTACATAAAGTTATAGATCCAGTAATTTACATTTTTATTTGAAATATGAATCCATAAAAGTCAGCAACCAGTAAGCTCCACTAAGATATGAATTGCAGAAAAAATCTTTGGCACTGACACAATTAGAATTAAAAAGAAAAAATATTTGGAGAGGTTAAAAATAGAAATAGCAGAAGTGAAAAGATTTGTTAAAAAAAAGTAAATAACTGTTAGTCTGTGCTAGGCATAAGCGTACACGTGTGAGGAAGTGAACATCTAGTCTCTTCCCTCTATCTCTCTTGTTCGATTCGATACTGATGATGACGATTCTCTTTCTCTTTCTCACATCCCACTTCTGACTTCCTTCCCCAGATAAATAAAAAAAAAACCCTAATTAGGCTAAAGCAAAAAAAGACTTTTGCAACTTTCATGTTCTCCACTAGCTTCCGCACAACATCTATGCCCGACAAAGTGAAACAAGAAACCTCTCGATCTTTCCAAGAAATGGCGGAACTGCAACCAGGTAACGACGGCAATAACCAGCAGCCCAACGGCGGCGGCGTTCCTCCTCCTTCGCTGCCGTCGACATCAGCGGAAGCTCAGGCCGGATCGAAACGATTGAGGAGACCGAGCGTTCGATTAGGAGAAATCGGCGGCGGCGGCGAGCAGTACCAAGCGGCGGCGTACGATTATTCTCAGGTGAGGAGAGCCAAGAAAGATATGATGAGCAAGTCGTCGACGAGGACTCGAGCTCTAACGAATTTGAGTTCTGGGTACGATAACAATGTTGATTCTTCTTCTTTCGGCGTTGGGAGTTGGCGGGTCAAGAAACGGGTCGGGTCGTCGACGAAGCGGGTGAGATCCAATTGGGTGTCGAGGATTGGGGAAACGGATCAGGGAGGGGAAGAGTTCGAAGGAGGAGGAGGGGGGTTTAGGGATTTCAGTAGAGAGGATTCGGAGAGTAGTCCGGTAAAGGACGAGTCTCGTGGTGGGTTTTACGGTGCTAGTAGTGGGAACAGAGAGTTCGAGTTGTTGTCGGAGCCGGCGGAGGGGGGAAGACAAGGGGTGAAGATTTGGCTGCAAGAGCTAGGGTTAGGGAGGTATTGGCCTATGTTTGAGATACATGAGGTTGATGAAGAGGTTTTGCCCTTGTTGACGTTGGAGGATTTGAAAGATATGGGGATTAATGCTGTTGGGTCCAGGAGGAAGATGTTTTGTGCTATTCAGAAGCTTGGTAGGGAGTTCTCGTGATAGAGGGAATGAATGTTGGATATTTTTGATCTCCTGAGAAGAAAAGGATTGTGTTTTTTTTTTTTCCTGCTTGCTGTTGGTGAGATAGTCAGACATGGCAATGTCTGTAACCAGTGAATGAAAGCCTTTTGCTATAGAGGTATTTCAGTTGCTGATTGTTTTTCATCTTTGCGTTTTGTGTTTGAATGTAGCACTAGCTCAATAGAAGTAGAAGTGGGAAAGAAGAAGATGAAGAAGTTTTTTTTTTCCTTTTTACTCTTTTTGCTTCACCTGAGATGTTTCCATGTATGGTCTTGATGAACATGTGGTGTAGGTGTAGACTATATACCGATTTGTAATAAATGTCTGAAAGGATGAAACTGAATGTGTTCAGTCTAGCTTTTGATTAGCATCGTTAAGCGTTTAGGTATCTCAGTATTGTAGAAACAAGAGCAAGTAATTATATTTTACACAGCTTCAACAAGAGACATGGATCAGGTTTGTTGGTGGTTAAGAGTTAAATGTGAATATTTTCATTTGAGTTGGCAAATAATCAGAAGAATCTAATAGAACATAGAATGTATAATTGATTTCTTTAGATTCAGGAGCTAAAGAAGATTCAAGTCCTACATGGTTGCTCTGTCTCTTAGGGATTATTTTAGTAGTTTGCCTTTGGTTCTTCTTTCTTTAGCACAACAGAAGACTAAAACAAAAACCAAAAAACGATTTGATCTAACAATTTGGACAATATAGTTTCTCGTGAAGCACAAAATGTCATCGATAGCATATCTGTTACTCAAAGAGGGAAACTATACAATTTTAACTCTGACAACCAAGAAAACAAAATGAACGAAGAAGAACGATCACAAAGTTGCATGACAAGTAGAGGGGACACCGAACCGCAAGGGAAACTAGTAAACTAATGCAAGTTAGTACTAATTAAACCTCTTTTGGTACGAGAAACTGACTATGATGCCAGTACCCACCCCTCTGTTTTAGTCCAATTTGATGGTATCTTTCTCTTCTTCTTGCTTCTTTGGAGCAGCAGGAAAATATTTGATTCCGGTAAGGTCACCTGCTTTGCTTATAACCTGTCATATAAAACGCAGAGGTACAAAAATCAATTTATACTATGCTTAGAATCGAGTACTCTAATATAAGGAGAGAAAGCAGAGTGAACTGAACTAATCGCAAGCTTTTTTGATTACCTGTAGAGCTTTAAGAAGATCTTCTCTTGAGTGAGATGCGGATATACAAATACGAGCCCTGGCTAGCAATAGAGGTGTAGCTGGGAAACCAACAACCACAACTGCCACCTGTTCACAGTTTTAGGCATTGATGTTAATGATCTCTGGTACTGAAGCATACGAAAAGCATAGATAAGTGAAGACATACGTTTTCTCGCAGGCATTCCCTTGAGAAGGCTGGGATTTTCGCAGGATTGTAAAGCATTATCGGCATAACTGGGGAATCATTGTCTCCAAGAACCTCAAATCCCATCTTCTGCAACTCGGCCCTGAAAAAGTTGCTGTTCTCCCTTATCCTTGCTAATTTTTGTGCACCTGTCCAGGGGTTTCACAACAATCTTGAGAGACTATAATATAACTCGAGATTATGAAGCTCAGAGAGCAAAACAAACTATAGAGAGATACCTCTGTTTGAACCGTCCTCTCCAAGGATAACTTTTATGGCCGATATGATTTGTTGCGCTGAAGGAGTTGAGATTGACGTTGCGTAAAGGTGAGCCGGGCAGTGGTACTTCAAATATTGGATGAGGTCCTACAGAAATTGAAAGCATCGCTATAAGAACTTTGGCTGATTTTGAGATGAAGTGCAGCACTACAATCAGTTACTAATTGCTAACCTTAGATCCGGCAATGTAGCCACCACAAGATCCGAAAGATTTGGTGAAAGTTCCCATCATTATGTCCACATCAGCTGTGTCGACACCGAGAAGCTCGCAGACGCCCCTGCCTGTTTTTCCAATTGCTCCAATGCTGTGAGCTTCATCCAAGTAAACATAAGCCTGAAACAACAAGTCAGAGAAATTAGCTTAGTTCCTCAATAATGAATAGGAAAGAGAAAGTGTACCTTATACTTCTTGCATATTGAGACAATCTCAGGCAGTTGACAAATTTCTCCTTCCATGCTGTAAATACCCTCAACAACAACCATAATTTTCTTCCAGGGTCTGTGAGTCCTCGGTTGTCCCTCAGCGATTTGCTCTTTCAATACTCTTTCCAAATGCGCAGGTGCTGAGAAGCAATCAACAAGAGAACTTAAAAGGTAGGTCAACCAGTTGAATGGGATAGAATTCTGAAGCATAAGAAATGGCTTACTGTTGTGTTGGAAAACGCGGATAGTGGCTCCTGAACCTCGAGCACCATTGACAATTGAAGTATGGTTCAAAGAGTCACTTATTATCAGCCCTCCCTAATATATACAAAAGGCATCAATCAAAGAGGCTACTAAAACATAGGTTTTGGGAGTAACATCAAAAGATAAATAGCAGCAGCAACCATACCTTTCCAATCAAGACAGGGATGATAGCAGAGTTTGTAGCGTAGCCCATGCCAGTGACGATAGCAGCAGGTTTCCCCACATATTTAGCAACACATTCCTCGAGTTCCGCATGCACAGATGTAGTCCCTGATGAGAGAAACAAAGTGCAGTCAGTGAGTGAGGGAGGCAACAAAGAGGAGAGAGTTTTGGAGATTCGATTCAGGAACCTGCATCAACTCGGGAGCTGCATGTACTTGGGGAGAATTTCTTTAGAGACTCGATAACACGAGGCGTGCAGTATTCATCAAAAGAACCAAATCCAAGATAGTTGTACGACCCCAAGTTAAGACACCTTGTGCTCTTTGTTGTTCTCCTGCAACCAAAGGTTGATTTTGTGAGGATCATTGGGTTTCAAAGGGGACCAATTATCTACCGCTCAAAGTGTCAACCTTTACATAACGTTTTATCCTCCCAAGAATAATTGGGTTTCATCAAAGGTGACTATAATTCTAAACCACCAAAGTCTCAACCTTTACGTCATGTTTTATTCTGTGAAGGCTCAAGGATAAATGGGTTTCAAATGAAAATCAAAGGGGACCAATAATTCTAAACCGCTAAAGTTTCAACCTTTACATAAGGTTTGGTGTTATGTAAAACAAGAGAAGCAGAGGAAGGAGAGACTGACTTGAGGGTCTTGTTGTTGTCATTAGAGAACCTCTCGACGACATCAACCCAAGCATCAGGTGCACTTGCTATGGGACGTCCGAAACAATCCTGAAGAAAGAAGAAAGAACAATATTAGGAAGGAATCATATTATAAAAAAAAAAGAAAAAGATAGCTATGAACGAACGAACCTGAATGCGATGATACAAACGTCTGATGTAGAAATCCTCGTGAGCCAAGCAGATCGGGGCGTATCCATGGAGATTGTTTGTGCTCCACCAATCGAAGATTCGGCGGGAGTAATCGCGGAGCTGCCCGAAGGCGAAGAGCAACCCGTAGCTGAAGTAGGTCGATACAGCTGTAAGGTATGGGATCGTAATCATATTCTCCTTCTCCTTCTCTCTTCTCCCTCAAGATAACAGATTCAATGATGATGAGATCTGGAAAAATCTGCGTTCTTTGGTCACGGGAGAGACAGAGAAGAGAAGAAAGATTTGAATTCAATCTCTTCCCCTTTTGGTCAGAATTGTTTTAAAAAAAAAGGATTCTTCTTCGGATCTTCATCCTTTTGTTTTCTTTCGCTTATTTTATTTCTAATTAGTTATTTTCGGACACTCTGACTATTCAATAATTCTCCCCAAATAAAAATATTTTAATTTTCTTTAGTTGCCACTTAGTATGACCTAATTAGTCCAGCACACTAACTCATACCGACTGTTGTTTAGGTATGCAGTTGTGAGAAAGGCTCAACTTTCAACCCTACGAAGTGTGGTGGTGTTAAGAAGATTGAAAGGATGACGTTAAGAGAGCTTAATGACTACGTGCTGAAATCTCTTACAAATTTAAGATTCCTAAATTCAACACGACAAATAAGTGGCTTAACAATATCTCAATTACTACAATCTATGGAGTTCTTTTTAACTGGTGTTGTGAGTGGAATAGAAACAAAAAGTGGTGCTACCGCAAATTGCAGCAAGGGTTCGCATCATTTTCATGTACTCCCTCCAATGAGGAGAATGCAGTTCGTGTATAAGAGAGGTCCGAGCGTTTAGGAAGAAAAAGATTATAAACCCGTATGATTTGGATATGATTTGATTTATAATCGATTAAACTAAAACATATAAATATGTATATATTTATAACGACGCATGAATATCTATTTGTTATATAAGTTGAAATATAATTATAATTTGTAATCACTTGAATTATAATTAATAACAGTTTACTGTAACTGAGGTTTCTTATTTTTTTAGTTTTTTTTTTGATCTTTTTGCTTTATTTCAACAATAACTAAATTGAAATAAAGATTATAAATTTGATGGACAACAATTAGTTGAAATTCTTTACAACCCCATTTTTTTTTATCTTTAAACAAACAAAGTTGTGTTAAATTGAAGATATATTAATTTGATGAAAACTAAATATGAAAGAATAGAAAAGCTTTTATTTCATGCTTCTGTTTTTCTTTTTAATTTTTTTTTTCAAATTTAGAGTTTTGATATTAATTCTAGATTTGATTATTTTATTAGATGATAGAAGCATTTTTTATTTTTTATTCTTTTATTTAAATATATAATATTTTTTAATAAATAATTTTTTGACAACACTCTAAAATTCGTATATTATATAATATGATCTCAAACTAAATAATTATGTCTTTTTTGGTATAAACCCGAATAAACTGAAAACCGACGGTATATAAACCAAATCAAACCGAAGTAAATATGGATTTAGAATAGTAGTTATATTTTACTAACCGAAATACCGAAAAAAACAAACCGAACCGAAACCAACCCGATATCCGGATTGAACACCCATAATCCAAATGAAACCGAACTATTATTTCATTCTCCAAAACATAATAAAAATATCAACTTCATTTTGCTCAAAACGCGAGTCTTATCCTAATGTAATAGTTATTACATGGAACTATCAATACCGGAAACAAGATTAGTATTTACAGTCTTTGCATATACAGTAGAAAAACACATACCCGAATAACTTCAAAACTCTTCTCTCTTTTGTTAAGAAGGCATCATTAACACAGCTTCGAGCTCAAACCTTTCAAATCAATGTGAAAATCAGAATGAAGGTAATCCAACTTAGGAAAAAGTACTCAGCCGCTTGTCGTCTCACTATTGAAATGGTGCTCATCGATGCTAATATGAGTAACCGTATAAGTGACCTACATCACTATAAACATATAACAAATGAATACAATGATACAAGGCATGGTCTAACATTAATATTTTCTAACTTTAGTTATCTATGCTACAAGATCTATAATAGTATTAATTTGTTGACTCATTCTTAAATAGGGTGAAAAAATTCACGCAAGTTTGGAAAAATATTTAGTGAACCAGTTTAATCATTTCCTGGCTGGAGGCTGATAAAACAATGTCATAAACTTCTCATTTTTTTTTTTTGAAACTGATTTTCATAAACTTCTCTTTGATTCGAGCGAAACACTTTTACCAGATAAGCTTCATGTCAATAACCGTGTGAGAAACTGTGAATATTGACCAATAGCAGTGACTGGTTTTGTAATTTTAATCAGTCAATTACAAAACCATTCTAAATGGAACTTTTAGTTCGTATTACTTTATTGGTAACTAACTAAGTTCTTAAATAATCATTATCTTTTTTTATGTTAACTACCATAGATTCAAAGTTTTGTATTTTAATCTTGCAGATATGATCGGACATATCGTGGAAGTAACACATCTTGAAGTTGTGTCAGTCAATGGGAAAGAACCAAACAAAATTTGGATTAAACTGCGCAACACTGAGTGCAATTGCTTTGCTCCTACGACTTAGTTATCTTATAGATTCTTATACACTTAAGAGCATCTCCAACTCATTGTTATATTCACCTCCAAATGCTATAATAGAGTAAAAAGTGCTCCAACCCATTGCTATATCCACCTTTATAATAGATAAATGTTATTTTCACTTCTATAAATAGAGAAAAAATAGTATTCCTCTATTATAGAGGCATACTTTTTTATTTCAAAACAGTCCTTTAATTTTTAAATTTTTATGATTATATCAAAAACAATTATTTTAATAAGAAAATACACTTTTTATAAACATAAAATGACAGTTTTGATTTACCTAACAATTTTTTTATTGAAACTTTTGTTTAAACAAAGTTAAAAATGTATGAAAATCTTATAAAAGTAAAATTGAATAGGATTGATTTGCAACTTTTAAAAATAATTAGATACTTGTTGTAAAATAAAAATAGAATCTTTTGAAAATATTCCTTTTTAAAGGTAAAACTAGAGGAATACATTGGAGAGAAACACATCTCTATTTTAGAAATCCTTTATTTTAGGAGAAATTGTCTAAACTACCACTTTCTTGGTACCACTTTTCATTTTTACCTTAATCACTTATACCATTAAAAATTTAATAATAGAAAGACCATTAAACCCTAATTAATTAAACCTAAGACTACATACGTCGACGTCGACTATCAACTCTATCTTCTTCGTCGATGTGATGTGAGAATCCGGCGAGCTCCGGCTAAGGATACGATCGGATATTTGAGATGTCGGCGGATTGCTTTTGTGATGGAAGTGAGACATTGGGATGAGCCAAGTGAGGCATAATCGCCATGATTGCGATAGAGTGGCGAGAAGAGAAAAAGGACTTGGATTTGGGAAGGAATTGAAGCTGCAATGATACCAATCAGACAACTCGGTGCAGATATTCTCACCATCCAAGCAAATAAAGTATTATACCAACCTTTTCTAAACTCTTTGTCTTTCAAATTGATTTTGAAGTCTCTTTTGAGTTGATGAATGGATGTGTAAATGTTTATAGGTGAGACCGCTAAGATATGATGATTTTCGGAAATCAATGGCAGTAATCGAGCGTTGGAACTCGGAGTTTGGCTCTAATTGAGTATGGGAGGTTGATCTCCCTGTCGACGAGGTCCCTCCTGAGCTTCCTGAACCAGCTCTTGGCATCAACTTCGCAAGGGATGGTATGGCAGAGGAAAACTGGGTTTCTCTGATTGCAGTTCACTCGGATTCTTGGCTCATCTCTGCTGCCTTTTACATTGGTGCACGTTTCTCTTTTGATAAAAACTAGAGGTATAACTTTTCCTTCTCTTCCCACTGTTCTATGTTCTTGTACACATTGTTTGGTGGTAACTTGTAGTTTTCTTGCCTCTGAGTTGAATGAATTTGTTTCAGGATGAGGCTGTTCCAGATGATAAATAATCTTCCAACCATTTACGAGGTTGTAACCAGCAAAGCAAAGCAATCCAAGGATCAATCTGCAAACAGTGGCAGAAGCAAGTCTAGTGGTGTCACTCAAACGGACATAAAACTCTTCTTTGAGGCTGTGTGGAGAGGTTTTACGTCTAAGGCTTCTGGGAGATCATCATCATCCAACTAGAATCGGTTTCGTTGAGTTTGTCATGGTAAACCCGTCGTTGCTCTTTTACCAGCTTGCTATCAGAGCTCCTTTGGGACAGAACACTGTAATAATATCTCTCTCAACCAAAACTGATCTTCTTCATTTTATCAAAATCCACGTCATCTAATAGTTAACTTGTTTCTTGTGTGTAGGTTCTTCTTAGGGGACCTGAGAACTCACATGAGGCAGTGAAGCATTTCGGCCCTGCTCCTGGTGTGCCACACAGTCACTCCAAGCCGTATGTTCGGTCCAAGGGAAGGAAGTTTGAGAAGGCCAGAGGAAAGAGGAAGAGCTGTGGTTTCAAGGTTTAAGAAACATTATCTCTGCGTCTTTGAACTTGATTCTCAGAGTGTTTGTTTGCTTCTTTACTTAAATCTCTATTCTCGTTGCTTCTCGTTTGCTTCTCGTTTGCTTCTCATTAGTGAATTGTTGCTTCTCGTGTGCTTGCTTCAGACAATATGTTTAGGTTTTGTTTCTACTGGATTCATCGTGTGTTGAGTCACTTACATTAAGCTTTTATAATATCAAAATCTTATTCATAATCTGCTCGAAGTACAACACTTTCAAGAACAAGAATGTTATTTGAGAGGCAACGCAACAGCCAAGAACCCTAGAAGCTTTTCTTGTTGTCCTGAAGCTTGGTGAAGAAGTCACTGATGTGCGCAGTGACCTCTTGAGTTTCTCTTGGTTAACGAAGTGACCAGCGTCTTCAATTACAACAACCTCTAGAAGATGTAGAACATCTGCAGCAAATTCACCACCGTCAACGTACTCTTTAACCCTGAAATAAATGTATACATTTGCAATAAATAAATGTATAAACTCTTTTTTTTGGCATCAAATGTATAAACTTTTATAAATAGCTTATAAGTTCTTGTAAATAGTTTTATAAACCCTTTTAAAAATAACCTTTGTAATATATAAAGCCTTATAAAAGACTATGAATCATTTATAGTGACTTTATAAATATTTATAAATCATCTGTACACCTTATAAATAGTTTATAAACTATTATAAATAATATACATACTTTTATAAACCTTGAATCTGATCTTGTTTGGTGCTACTGTGGTTGCTGTATCTGCAGATATCTCATTGCTAACACAATCTAGCAAACAAAATTGTTTTATAATCATTTATAATGGTGTATAAACTTTATAAATTAATTTTACAAACCCTTATAAATTATTTACATACTTTTATAAACCTTTATAAATTATTATACAAACAATTATAAATAATTTTATAAGTCTTTTTAAATTGTTATAGATTCTTTAGTTGATTTATAAACTTATACAACTCTTATAATATTCCTTATAAATTGAATATAAGCTTTCATAAAGTTTTTATAAACCCTTATTAGTAGTATACATACCCTTTATAAATTATTTATAAACTTTCATAACTTTATTATAAACATTTATAAATGGTTTATAGATTTTATAACATGTTTTATATGCCTTTATAAATGGTTTATTTACTCTTACCATTGATTTTACATACCCTTATAAATTTTTTATAATCCTTCATAATGGTGTATTAACTTTATAAATTGTTTTTATAAACTCTTATAAATTATTTGCATACCCTTATAAATTTTTATAAATTATTATACAAATCATTATAAATTATTTTATAAGGCTTTCTAAATGGTTATAGACTCTTTTAGTTGATTTATAAACCTATACAACTCTTATATTACCTCTTATAAATGATTTTATAAATTCTTATAAATAATGATTTTATAAACCCTTATAAATGATTTTATAAACCCGTATAAAACATTTACATATTCTTATAAATTATTGATAGACCCTTATAAAATCTAGTTGTGCTTAAATTAGACTTTTCATTTGACCATAATCTTATTTTATAAACTCTTATAAATTGTGTTATGAAGATTAATAAATTCTAATCTTTGGAATATATTTATAAATATATTTATAAACTGTTATAAATAGATTTATATTTCATATATATTTTATCAACTCTTATAAATATGTCCTAAACCCATCAACACAAAAGAAAAGGCTCTTATAAACCCTTATAAGATGATATAAATCATTACAGAATATTTATGAATTCTATAATTACACATACAATAATGATTCTTTTGGTTAGAAAATGATTTTGTAAATAATTATAAATAATTTACAAACATTTACATGAGAATTATAAAAAAATTGTAAGAATTTATAAATCTTGAGATATTGAGATTCAGTTGTTTTCAGTCTCAGGCTGCAATACCAACTATCTCTTTGTCCAAGACACTAGAAGAAGATGGTTCAGAGATGGTGGCAACAGTGGTAAATCTTTCACATTTTGTGTTTGGCATAGTTCAGCTCTGCCTTATGAGCAATAGAGTGAGGTGGAGCAGACACAAGACTGATCATTTTGAGCCTGTTTCGGCATGTACGCAGTGGATTGGGTTGAGTTTTGCAAGTACAAACTCCATTGGAGCTAGATTCAAATGATTTACAAAACGTTATAAATTTGTTTATAATTAACTTATAGCCTGCAGTAGATATTTTATAAAGTATTATAAATTAATTTATAAACTTGTATGAATCAATTTATACATTCTTGTAAATCAAAATAAAATATCTTATAGTTAAATCATATAAGCTTTTATATACAATATATTAACTCTTATATTATTATTTACATATCCTTATAAACCCTTATAAATTATTATACAAACCATTATAAATTGTTTTATAAGGCTTTCTAAATGGTTATAAACTCTTTTAGTTAATTTATAAACATATACAACTCTTATAATACCCATTATAAACTGAATATAATCTTTCATAAAGTTTTTATAAACCATTATTAATAGTATACATACCCCTTATAAATTATTTATAAACTTTCTTATAAACATTTATAAATAGTTTATATATATTTTTTAACTTGTTTTATATGCATTTATTAATGGTTTATATATTCTTACAAGTAATTTTACATACCTTTATAAAGTTTTGTAAAGAGATGATGATACATGGCAGATTCCGAGGCACATGTGGACAGCAAGCAAGGCTCCACAGCTTTAAAAATTTTAAATACCCTTATAAATAGTTTTAGAATATTTTATTATGGTGTATAAATTTTATAAATTATTTTTATAAACCCTAATAAATCCTTATAAATTATTATACAAACCATTATAAATTGTTTTATAAGGCTTTCTAAATGGTTAAATGGTTTCTAAACTTTATAAAAACTTTTATGAATTTTTTAAATGTTTTATAAACCCTTATAAATTATTTGCATACCTTTACAAACTTTATAAATTATTTAACAAACCTTATAAATTGTCTTATAAGCCTTTCTAAATGGTTATAATTAAACTCTTATAACGGATTTAAAGATCTTCTACTGATTTCTTTTCAATACAACATGTAATTTATGCATGTTAGTATCTCAACAAAAGTAACATAACTTTGAGGAGTAGATTCAATTGAATTGAATTGAATAGAAAACACGAAGGAATACAATAAACATAAACAATTAGACTAAAGTTGAAATGCGATAACACAGAGAGTTGTCTGCCTGAGAAATCGAACTCTGCCTGGTCAGGTAAGATTGTTGCTAGCACATGACGATTCTTGCAACTCCAACGAACAACCTCCTCTCTTCACAGTCACATACTTTTCAAAGCTCGGTTCCATCAAATCTGCTTTCTTCACCGCCGTAGAAGTGAATCTAAACTGGTTCAAATCTGAGCTGGTGGAGTTAAGATCGGCGACTGCTTCAACAATGGAGCAAGCTTTTGTAACACAAGACGGAAGAAGACTAAACAGATCCTCCTCATCATCGTGACTACTCTCCCCCCCATAGAAATTCTTGATATCTTTCAGCAACAGCGCTGTGTAACTGCTCTTGTCATCTTCTTCCTTTGATTGCAACAACAATGTTTTTAGACCGAAATCGAAGTCCCGTGATTTCCTCAACGATTTGCTTCTGCTTATCACTTGAGGTTTCGTGACTTAAGCAGATTCATTTTCTCTTTTTATCATCTTCTCCTTGTTGTCTCCTTTAATCGCGTTCTGATTTATTTCCTCCAATGGCTTTCTCGATCTCGTTCTCACCGCCACCGTCTTCGCTCGATCTCATCCTCGCCGTCGATGCTCGATCTCATCCTCGCCGTCGTCGCTCGATCTCATCGTCGTCACTCGGTCTTGTCGCGTCGCCATCGTCATCACTCAAATCTCGTCCTCACCGTCGCCGTCTTTGCTCGATCTCATCCTCGCCGTCGATGCTCGATCTCATCCTCGCCGTCGATGCTCGATCTCATCCTCGCCGTCGTCACTCGGTCTTGTCGCGTCGCCATCGTCATCACTCAATCTCGTCGCGTTGTCGTCTCTGTCGTTGAGCTCGACGAAGATTTCTCTCGGCAAAGAAAATGATAAGAAATTAGGTTAGATTGTGAGAGGGGTGTTCTTGTCTTTTATCAATTAATGATTTAGGTATTTTTGAAAATGTTCTCCTTCTTAGTGTATATATGAAAAGTGGTACCAAGAAAAGTGTATAAATAAAATTTCCCCTTATTTTAGAGATATAAATAGGGAAATACATTGGAGATGGTCTTGGACCAACTCCAACCCACCTCTATTTTAATTTCTATATTTTCCTCTAAAATAGAAAAACTCTATTATAGAAGTGGATTTACTCCAATATATGCCTCTATAACAGAATTCTTCTATTTATAGAGGAAAATATAGAGATATGATATTTACATCTTTAAATATAGAAGCAAAAAAGTATAATTTCTCTATATTTTCCTCTAAAATAGAGTTTCTCTTCTCTATTTTAGAGGCATACATTGGAGCAAATCCACCTCTATAATAGAGATCTCTATTTTAGAGGAAAATATAAAGATGTACATTGGAGATGTTCTTAGATGACTAACTCTCATTAGTGTTGTGGGGTAAGTTAACTCCGGATGTCAATGAAGCTATAATCTAGCTTCGTGGTCAAGATTCAGTGCTATGTGTCGTGAAGTTTGGAAAATTTAAAATCTGGAAAAGTAAATATTTTTATTTATGTATATATACTCAATACTGATTTCGTTTGTGAAAAAATATTATTTTGATATTTTTCACATATATTAAGAAAATGACATAAATATATGTAAGTTGTTATTAATTACATTTTCTGGCCAGTAATATTTGAGATAAATAAAATTATTTATAAAATCAATACAGTTTACAATTAATTTTCAGCCGAAAATAAGTATAATTTATATTGAGATTGTAGGACGACAATTGTTATGAAACAGAGGAAGCATATGATATACAATCAATTATTTTTTTGATCAAATGTCGACATAAATGTAAACTACTTATCTTTTAACAAAATGACTAGATGATAACCCGTGCCTTGTACGAGATGAGATTATTTTTAAGATATTAAGAAGTTAGGTATGTTTATTTTGGATATCAGTTTAGTTTCGGGTTGTTTTCGGATTTTAAGATCCTATGATATAAATACATTCTAAATTCATATTCATTTTCGTTTGTTCGGTTAAAGTGGTTGAGATTTTTGGTTTTTTAGTGATAAACTAAAGACTATTTATATTGGTTTGGTTTTATATTCTTTGAATTTTAGACAATTCTAATGTAAACCAATTGTTTCATATTATAAATTATGAACAAATTCATAATAAAATCAAATTTATATAACTGTTATAAACCAATTGTTTATAATTTTAATGTTTGAAATAATTATACATATAAATATAAATAATATTTTAAAATATATTTTTACATTTCGGAAATCTTCGGATACTCATTCGGTTCTCGGTTCGGATCAGGTTGAGTACCGTTCTTCTTCGGATACATCAGCTTAGGATCCATTCGGTTATTTACCCCGGGTCTGATCGAGTTTGGGACCCTGATTTTTGGGTCGGTTTTGGGTCGGTTCTTCAATTCCGGATATTTTGTCCAGCCTTATTTTTTAAGATAAAATAATATTATATCTGTTTAATCTGGATATTCTTTCGGTATTATATTATTTTTATTTTAACCTCCTAATATATAAATACCATTCTAAATATGTCTGACTTAATATACTACTAAAGCTACCATATTTTGAAATATTTTACTTGGGATGCAAATTTTGCAATAAATTGAATGTACCTGTGAATATGAAAACACTATATATTATACCTTATGTAACTCTTATTATTTAGGCTTTCTATATTTTTCTATATTGTTTCGGCCGTTTGAGAAAAATGTTATTTTAGATAATGTTATATTTAAATAACTGAATACATAAATTAGATATCCTACGATCTTTGGAGACAGGCAATTAACCTCGCGGCTGTATACTAAATTTATCAATGAAATTTATTTATTTTATTTTTTTATTAATCTGGGGGTATCTCAGGCCCATGGAGAGGCCCAGACTAATCTCCAAGAAGAGGTGTAGTCCACGGATAGACTCTCTCTCCGGGTATTCAAATGAGCTCTAAAGCATGGGCTCAAATCCATGTTAGGTGATCAAAATAATTGTGACTTAGTTTCACACAATATTAGTGTCCCATGTCCGCCTCCTTACCATCCGACCACAATCACTCGGTCCAGTGAGATTTATATTAAATGCGTATCTTATTTTTCTTCCATGAAAATATGACACTTATTACGTGATGCACAAAAGAATTTTCTTGTAAAAATAAGGATATTAATGTAACAAAAAGACAATATATATAAATTCGACCGTAAAGAAGTGACAAAGAATAAACAGTATATATATATATATCATATACACCGAAATGATATATGAAATTTAATTTATTGTGCTTATATTTTGTTTTTATGATTAAATTTCTAAGAAATACGAATACAACAATGAAAGGATATATGACAAAAGGAAACAATACCAAATAAAAATCTGAAAAGCATAATAGCCAAAAACGGTCTCACATACTCCACAGCCTTTCCCAAACCACTCACATTAGCATACAAAAAATTCAACAAAACGTCTTCACAGTTAAACTGCTCGTTCACAAACTCTCGACCAAGTCTCGCCTTCTCGGACTGATACAAACGAAACGCGAAACCAACGTCCATAAACGCAGCTCCAGTGAGAATCATATTGTATCCCTTATGACTCCTCGCAAATTTCTCCGCACTTTAAGTCATTGTTTCATCAACAAAACGCGGGTAGTATCCTACCAATCTCTAAGGGTGCTCTCTCCAAACTCTAAACCCTTTCTCAATGGTATCACATGACATTATTATATCGTCGTCAAGCTCAAGAATGGCTCGTGTTTTAATCAACGGGTCGATGTTGTACCTGTTGTTTAGAGAGTTCAGCTTCTCGACTCGGATTCTGACCGGCACGGCAGAGTTCAGATCGGTGAGTTCAGGAGGTGGTCCTTTGTTCCATATGACAAGGATCTCTTTCACTGAAGGACATCGAGAGTAATGCTTCACGTACATTTTAAGGTTCCAGAGACGTGAGTCGTACGTCATAGTTGCTAACGTGAACTTAGATACATGACATTTGAGAGGATAAGCCATTACAGCTCCACTACCACCGTAAATGTACCTGACGCCTACACATGTGACCAAAACTCCTAGAACTAATATCAAACTGAGTACTAATCTTCCAAAAATGGAATTAGGTTTCACGAACCGTCTGAGAAAAGGAGGTACTCGGTTTAACATAGAACACAACCTTCTTAACTGTTCAGACACAAAGCTTGTGGTCTCCAGATTCAAGACCGCATCGGTTCTTTTTCCTGCGTAGTAGTTATCTCACCAGGTTGATGGAACAATACAGTTCAAGATTCCAAGCAAAAACTCTAGAAACTCAACCAAAGTAATAGCAGCTGCGAGAGAGGCATATCCGAGAGAAAACCTAAGAAACAAATCACCTGACATTACACGGTCAAGAAATCAAAGACGTCGTAGAAAAAGTGTCGAGGATATTGTAATATAGTATGCAAATCATCCCACGGGTCGTTATCCGAGCAAGGCTGGCAATTCTCTTGACCTTCTTCCAATTCTCTTGGTCTCCACAACGTGGTTCACTTGAACCCGAAGAGTCCTGCTTATGATCTCTTGTCCAAGATGCTGGAGTACGATCCTCTGAAGCGTATAACAGCCTCGCAGGCGTTGGAGCATGAGTACTTCAGGATGGAGCCTCTCCCGGGGAGGAACGCGTTTGTAGCGTCTCAGCCGATGGAGAAGAACGTGAATTACCCTACTCGTCCTGTTGATACGAACACCGACTTCGAAGGCACGACACGCATCAACAAGCGGTGGCGGCGGGAAACGTGGCGGGAGGTCATGGGATGGGGAGTAGGTCGATGCCGAGACCGATGGTTGCACACAACATGCAGAGGATGCAACCGCAAGGTGGTGTGATGGCTTATAATTTCCCTGTTCGATCATGAAAAAAAAATCGTTAAGTTTCTTGTCATGTAAGTAAATAAGGAAATAAAGCTATGCATTAAATAATCCATTTTTCTTAAATTCGCTCACAGCATGACACGTGGAAGGGAGCCTTCTCATGCATTCTGGTGAAAATCGTTTAAGAAAAGTCTTAAAAATGCTTCTCCTTTAATATATAGGAGATTAGAACTTCATACGTTTTCAAGTTAAGTTTATTAAATATTTTATTTCGTGTGAGGCGCATTATTACCTAGTATTTAGAGAACGAGACAACTTTTTAAATTTGGTTATCGAATGAAATTTTAAAATTGGTTATAATCAACTAACATTTGGCGTCCGAATTTTTATTTTATCCAAGTATATAGAACAAATCATATTAAATGTTACAAAAAGTAGTTAATATATATTGCCTTTTTAAAGAGATTTGGCTTTCCTTTTTGTTGGTTCAACAAAGAGATTTGGCTTTCCTTTTTCCCTAAAGGTAACTGATATTTTTGCCACATATATTTTTCTTATCAATACTATTAAAATAGAAGGCCCTTTTTTGAGGTGCCCTTCTATTTTGAATATATTTACAGATTCATGCCACTGATTTATTTATAATATATGATTTCTATTTAAATCCTAACAAAATCTATTTAATTCTAACAAAATCTATTTAATTCAACAATATTTATTTTTAAAATTTCTTAAATAACCGAACAACAATAAAATCTCATATTTTAACTTGCACTTAATTTTAGGATTGATTTGTTTGTTGCATAATTGTTTTGATTTATTTTGGAAACTTAAAAATATAAATAAAAAAACGTGAAGAGAATTTTAAATATTTTTAAAATTTTATATTTGTTGTAATTATCATTTAAATGACCGCGAAAACATTATTTTTAATTTTAAATAAAAATTACAAAGAATACGTTTAATAAATCAATTTGTTAACTTCAAACAAACTACTTTAAAAAATGTTACAGCTACTCATAATAATGACACATATTAAAAAAATTAAAAGAAAGTTGACTTTCCAAAATAAATCTATAATTAATGAGTAGAAAATTTTAAAATTATTATTTACAGATTTTTCCATCAAATATATAAAACATGTAACAAGTACAAACGGGTTAATAATTTTATCAACAAAAAAAATCTTGCGCTTTCAAAATATAGTTGGAGATATTAATATATATAATATTAAAAAGTCCTTAAATAAATTAAAATTTGTATAAGTGATATATACATATATATAAATATATATATTATGATCAATTATCCTATATACTAAAAGTATTTAATACAAAAAACATCTACTTGACAATCGTAATTCATACATTTACCATTTAAACAATAAGTTTGCAGAATTTAATTATAACCATAAGTAATATTGTTACCATAATTCTAGATCTCTATAATTTTTCAAATATCCTAATTTATTCTAAAAACAGTTTTTTCTTATAATATAAATTCATCGATTACATATTTCCGATAATTATGAGAATAAACTTTGTGATAGAGTTGTGTTCATTTTCTTTGTATATTAATGGAGTTGTGTTCATGTAACAAGCTTTTTGATAGGATTATTTAATTTGAACACTACACTGATAAGAAAATCAATGAGTCGGCGAAAACCATTTTGGGGTTTAGGAAACTTCTCACTCTATTGGTGATAAGCGCAGATCAAAATATAACCTATACTATTAAAGCGGATGATTGTTTATGAATCTGCCCCTGAAATTTTTAAATAATTACAAAATTTGCATTTACTTTTTTTCAGCATTATATGCAACTAATCAAAGGACATTATTTTGCAATTACATTAAAGAGTATTTAATATAATTCAATTCTTAGCATTTTTGAAAATTTTGTTTCCTAAATGTTTGCACCATATCTTTCCAAAAAAATATTTCACATTATTAATTATTTGAAAGCATTTATTAAATGAAACTACAAAATAAAATCAATTTGAAATAACAAATTAAATCAACAAAATCATAATACGGGTCTGAATTATCTAAACTCCTTAAAAATAGTTTCATTTAAAATAAAAACTAAATCACATAAACTAAATTTAATAAAATTATAGAAATTATTTTGAAACGCACTAATGAATTTTTCAATACAAGAGTGTTGAAGATATAAAATATTTAATTTAAATTAAAAAATTGAGTGTAAAATAAGTTTAACTTCGGTTTCAATATATAAAATCTTATTACGGGTTAGAATTATTTATAATCTTCTAAAATTTAGTCATATTGAAAATAAAAAAATAGGTCATATAAGTAAATTTAAGATAAATTTCGTAAAAATTTAAAATATATAATTTATCAAAAATTATAATTTTTATTACGTAAAACAATTTTCCAACAAAAAAATATACCCGCCCTTTTTAAGGGCGGGTCAAAATCTAGTTTCCTTTTAAAGCGATTTGGCTTTCCTTTTTCCTGAAGGTAACTAATATTTGTGCCACTGATATTTTTGTTATTTTCCTTTTAAGCTATAGGAAACCTGGAAAGGATCAACACTCGGTTAGGTAATCTATCCAAGGTTTAACACAACGTTTGAAACACGTAAACGTCATATCTGATTCGTTTTGGAGTATCAATAATACATTATCAAATAGTGTATAATTTGTACCAAAACAAATTAGGAAAATTGCAGCGTCTGACGTTAAAAAAATCAGGGAAAATGTTTTTTTGAGCCAAAAAATGATAACTATATTCTATTAGGCTAATTTTTATTTTATACCATTTTTACCCTTTAGTATTATTTTTTCAAAGTAAATCAATTAAAAAATTCAAAAATAGTAACTACTAATAAAATACCTATATCAACTTACTAGTAATTTTTTCCATTTCTAAAATTTTTAAATCATAATTTCATATTTTGTTCTACAGAAAGTAGAATTGACATTATACACAATAGAAAATGTAATCCACCTTTTCAATGAATATACTATGTTTAAAATACGTGATCTACGCAAATAATAGTAATCTAAAAATATTTGGAAAATATATTCCGCGTTTAACCTATTGTTCTAAAATCTGTAGAAATCAGAATTTACACATTACTAGAAATCTAAAACATGTAGAAATCAGAATCTACACATTACTGTAAATCTAAAACTAGTAGAAATCGATTTCAAACATGTTTATTGTATTCTACATATAGTAGAATACAGATTTTACAGATAAGGATAATCAGTTCCGAAAATATGAGAAGATAAATTTGAAAATATATTTATTAAATAAATTTAAAAAACAATTAAGTAAATCGTGATTTATAAATAAATATTTAAATTAAAAAGTTTAACGGTTGCTATTGTTGCTAGCAAGAATTTTTTTTTAATATTTTTATTTTAAAAATCAATATTTTTCTAGTAACAAATAATAAAAATCAATGTTTTCACGAATTTATTAATTTTTTAAAAGAAATCGATTTAATAAATATAAGGAAACTGAATATTTTCAAATATTATTTTTAATATTTCACGTAGATCCATATTCTAAATATTTTTTCTAGTAACAAATAATAAAAATAAATATTCTTAATATTAAAAATACCAAAAAACTTCAACATTTAGTTTTTTTTTCATTTGGTGATTTTAATATTTTTATTTTAGTTAATTTTATTAAAAAATATTTTAATCTTTATCAATTGTTTAGTTAATTCTAATTTCAAAATTTTAATTGAAATTAAAGATAGTATTGCATTTTGAAAATATTTAGTCTAATAGAACATAAAATATATGAGTTTAGCCTAATGGGACATAGTTATCATTTTTGTGCTAAAAAAATAATTTTCTCAAAAAATTATTGCTCACTCGCTAACCAATTTTTCTATTATACCGACATACTTCATTTCTTTTGTATAATAATACTCTTTTATCCTTGTATTGTATGCAGTTGGCTCGATCCGCCTAATAATAATAATAATTTACATAAGGATTATTGCTTGCAAAAGTAACTCTTGGTTCTTTAATATTTATTCACCTTCTGCAAATAATTTTTAATTTAGAGAAGATGAATTTGTTTCTTATCAAATTTGTGGGGTGTTTATGAAATTATCTTTGTTGATGGTGAAAAGTTGTGGTGAATAATAGAGTTTCGAAGATTCCTACAGCGAACGACAAGACTTGTGCAGTGACAATCATCTCCATATATATAGTCACCATCAACATGATCGATTACTTCATCATCACCACAATTTTCGTTTCTGCCACAGTTTTCTTTCTTCTCCTAATTTCTATGACCGTATGTTATGTTTTTCTCTTCCATCTGTATCAACAACAAAATTCTTCTTTCCAATGCGGTTACGTGTAGTATCTCCACTGATGTCGTCAAATACACTTATCGTTTAATTCGTTCTGGAATTCCGGCGCGGACTGAAGGATGATGTTTATTAACCAGACAAATCCTTAATGATCCAAATTTGGTCGGAAAAATGAACATTTTTGTTTATTTTATTATATTCTATTATATGTATATATAATAAAAATGTAAAACAATATGTATTATGTTTTTTTCTATTCATAATATGCAATGAAATATATTATGTTATTATACTATTTTACCTGTTTCCATTCCTATTGACGATTATTAGAATTATAACTTGTAATTTTTTTTTTAAGTTTTAACTATCGTTACATGTTTTTGAATCTGTAAAAATTGTACTAAATCTATATTATATAATTTAATTTTACATAATATAATTTAATATTATATAATTACATAATATAATTTAGTATTATAGAATATTATGTATTTTTAGATTTGGTATTAGTTGTTAGCCGTCAGACTCATTTAAAGGAGTTTATGGTGTATATTTGGTTTTAGGGCTTATTATTTAGAATATGAAATGGTATGGTTGAGGTCAGCATTAACTTCCTCTATGAAATTATAAACATTTCATAATTTCACCAATATATACTATGCTATTTGCATTTTCAATGCTATTTGGATTCAGGGTTATATTTGGGTTTATATTTGGGTTTAAGGATTATAATAGAGTTGGAATAAGGTTTAGTATCCAGATTTCAGGATTGATATAGAATTTGTATCATATAATATTCTGATGACATGAAATAGAACATTTAAGCCTCTTTATCCTTATTCATTGTGTTGTGCTCTGCATATGTATTTATAGGGTTGGTAAATGAAATAAACCATCTATTCTAAACAAGTTCATATTTTACACCACTTATTTCATTTTCTACAGGTAGAATTTCTTCGATAAATGACATGGCGATGTGGCTGCCTATTCTTCGTCATATATAATAATTTCTACTTTCATTCTTTTTTTCTGTGAAACAGCATTCATTTAAAAGATTAACCTTGGTTTTGATACAATATTGTTCTAGCATTATCAAGCCTAGGCATAAACATAAACTCAATAGCAGTAAAAGGAGAAGAGAGGAGATATATGATGTCGTTGAGGAATCCAGCGATCTCTAGATGGATCGAGAGAGAGTTTATTCCACAACTGTGAGCAGAGATCATGACATTTTGCATTGCCAAAGTTTCCGCAATTAGAGGCGACGCCACAAAGGTAACTGACGTTGAGTGAGATGTGGATGTTCCTGCATCATCAATGATCCACGTTTTGGATACCGGGTGAGAATCCCTCTTACAAAGAGGGACTGTGGTGAATAGATTCTCTCCTGAATGGAGGAAGTGGATGACGATCTCTCTCGTCCCTGACAAAAGGAAATTTTCATAAACTTATCCAATAAGGGTAAGTTTAAAGGACTAGTTGTTTGGAGCTTTAACGGACTCAGATATGGAGATGAAACTGAACATTTTCTAGACTGTCGATGCAATGGAGACAAATGAAATGATGCTTTTTGAAGCAGTGTCTCGTGACTGTGGTGGGCAAGTGAGGATGACGATGGAGACCCAGCCATCTTCAAACCAGCGAAACAACAAAAAGCTTGAAAAGATTTGGTGAAAAGGCAGGTAAAGTGGCCAATAAAAGACTCCGACGCCACTATTACTGTATCGGAACAAAGAGTGTTAATGAAACCAGATTCAAGCCGTTTCTCACCAGACTTTGTCATAGTATGAAAGTGAGAGCAAATTAATACCGAAATTTTTAGTTGTGAGTGGTAGTGACGGTAGGAGGAGATGGATCTTTGGTCCTTCCGACAAGAGAGATTCACCACGGGGGTTGAGCAAAGCTCAGAGCAACCAATGCTCGTAGATCTGACGGGAGAATCTTGGGAAACACCAGTACTAAAGCTTTGTTCACTACAAAGCAAGTAAGAACAGATCTTCCCCGTAGGGAGAAAGGTCAGCGCCCACGGGAACGAAGAGAGATACAGATCTGCAGCTGTACGTTAGTCGGAAAACGAGGATAAGCATTATACACGTAGCGATCAAAATTCAGATCTGAAATTATTGTAGCTGTGACTAAAGGAGAAGGACTGCAAGTAAGAAACAAGAGCCAACTGACTTTGATATAGCCCCGAAGCAGCTTGCACAGCCAAGGGCACATGAAGAACTACAGAAACCCAACATCAAGAGACAAACTTGACAGAAATCAACGTCAGGAGGGTCAGGCGGTTTCGGTTGAATGATGGGAGGGGAGCTTCAAGCGGATGTGGCTTACGCGACGGCGGCGACGGATCTGGAGGCGGCCTGAAACGCGACGGAGGGGCAGTCACAATTGAAGCCAAGGAGGAGGAAATCTGCTTCAAAAGAAGGAGGAGGGATGAGCGGCAGCATTTCTACTTGATCTAAACCATATGTTTTACAGTCTACATCATCCCGTACAACTCATAGTTACTGAATACTTTTAAGGGGGAACAGTATATGATATCAGATAATTATTGGCCTAAATAATATATTGACATATGTTATAATTAGGGCTGAGCATTTTATCCGTTAAATTTGATTCGATTCGTTATTAGTTGTTATTCGATCCAAAAATTCCGGATATCCGTAAGCTTTCGAAGCAAAGTAAATAATAAAATTTAATATCGTTAAAATCGAAGCAAATCACAAATATTAAAATTTTGGGAAGCGAATATCCCATCCATCAATATATAAATACATGTATATCTATCTTATTAAAGTAGAAGCACATTTTCATTTTGTTTGGAAACTTTGACAACAGAATTAAAAATGATTCAAATATTGTTTGGTAACAAAGATAAAAAAAAATATTAAGTAATCTTTTAATCATGAACTAGGTTTTGACCCGCGCTTCGAAAGCGCGGGTTCCCTTTTAGATTATAAACAAAGTTTGTGAATTAGTATTTAGAATTGGTGTATATTATTATGTTATAATGTCACTACGTCAAAAGACATTTTTTTTAAATTATATAGTTTATGAATTAGTTTATATAAGATTTTGTATACACTCTTATATAATTCTTTTTAAGTTTGAACATTTTATCGAACCCGAAAACCTAACCAAAATCAACCCAGAAATATAGATGTGGTTTGGTCCGGGTCAATGACAAAGTACATATTTTATTTCTTTTCCCATGGCTTCTGTTTGACTCGAGGTCCTACCCAACACCTGATCAGTATCCAAAGTATGCGAATATTTGGTATTTCATATATGTTTTTGGTATTTGAAATGTGTTTTTGGTATTATGAATATTTTTTTAATTTTCAAATTCAGGTTTCCGATTAAAGTTTCAAGTTCAATTTTTTTTGAAAAAATTAATAAAATATTGGGTACTAAGATTTTTCTTTTTGGTATTTTCAGTTCTTCAAGTCAGATTTATGGTAAAAATTTAGATTATTTTGAGTATTTGAATATTTTTCAGGTATTTGTTTGTATTTTGTGTATTTTTATGTTTCAATATTTTAGGTTTTTAGGTACTTCGAGTCCTAAAATAACCAAACCAGTTTGGGCTGTTACATACCCAAAACTTATGTATTTTTTAGGTAATTGATTATGGATCCGGATCCAAAAATAGTTAACCCGAATCTATACCAGAAATTTTTAAATACTTAATTATGTCTAAATGTTTAGAATCCGAAAAACCTAGACCTAAAAGGAACCGATTCGTACCCAACCAAAAGACCCGATGCCCAGACCTACTCTCCCATATTATTCTTATGTGCATTTTATAATCGTTGAACTCGTGAGACTTAATACTTACTAAATAGATTTTGATTAATTTATATTTATAAGGTATTTTAATAGTTTTCAAGTCTATATTAAATAAAAATTATTTTTAAACACTTATATAAAAATAATTTAACGTAAAATATATAACTTTTCTTTTTTACATATGGTTTGCTAGTGTTTGTATTAAATATGGAACTATACAGTGTAAGATGACAAAGTTCATAAGTAGCATATCTACACTGTACTCTTTTTTGGTAAAAATATTTTGTAACAATATATACTATATCTTGGTTTATAAAAATAATGTGAAAATATAAGAATATTCAATTTTTATATGTTTTAAATTTAGTTTCCGTTAAAAATAACTCATATAGAAAGGAACCAATCAGAATACCCAAAATCTATTCCTTTGTTGTATTTTGTGTATATTTTATCAGAATTACATTTGTTAAATTGATATGGTTTAAGATTTACTTGGTAGATTCTTTAAGCTAATTCAATAGAACATATGTGTAGGGTTTTTAATAGTTTTTAAACTTTCTTAATATATTTTTTTGTTATAATACTTTATTTAACGTAATATTTTTTATAGGACAATTCTCTCGAATAGCTTTTAAGCCCTAAAAAAAAGACAAAATAACCATTTTTATTTTGAAAATTTTAATTTTTTATTTTTTGAAATTTGAATCCCACCCCTAAACCCACCTCTTAACTCTAAACCCTAAGTCTTAGATTAGTTAACCCAATGGTTATAAATGCATACTTACCGTTAAATAAAATCTCTTTTGATCATTTTCTTTTTTGGAAGACTATTTTTGTGAAAATAAACTAAAAATGGCTATCTAAGAGAACTTCTCTAAAATGTGTATATATATATATATATGTGTGTGTGTGTGTGTGTATATATATAATTTGGTTTAACATATGATTTGCGAAAATGTTTATATCAAATTTGATTTTGTAAATATTTAAAACTATATAATGTAAGATGACATGGTATAATATATTTAATGATATATGATAACTCATTTTAATTATTGATAGTAGATTCTGAGTATGAAATATAGTGTATAACATAATTGATTAACAATTACTATGATGAGAAAGAAAATTGATTTACAGAAGAATTGACCACATAAAATGGAAAGTACAATAATAAATACTATAGACGGAGGCATAGTTAATTCTCCCTACCTTTGGTAACAAATTTAATTATTACTATTGTATTGTTAGAGAAGGAGTAATAATCGGGGTAATATTGTTACAAACATATAATATGACCAACAAATTTAAATCTAATGAAAGGGTCCAAACAACCTTTTTAAGTAGATTTTTCAAGACTGCTTCTGTTTTAATAGTATAGAGGGCCATGTATTTACCGGAACAAGCCTAAGTAAGAAAAGGACTAACATATCAAAAGGCCTGAAATTTTGTTATATCTTTAGACATGTTTTCTGTTTGTCCAATGATAATCAATTTTGTTATATCTCCGTACAAAATGTCTACTAAATTTTAAACCAAATCATACACACCCAAAACCATCATTGTTCATAAGAATGAACCCATAAACCGGAAATACAATACTACTATTAGAATTTCACAGTATACAAACCATAATTCTTTTACAGACCATCAAACCAGTCATTGTCATATTTATTATTCAGTATACCAAAAAAATATATTGATTAATTTATTCTATTAAAACAGCAACATGACATATTGATATATGTTTGATCCAATTATTTTAATATAATTGTTAAAACATCTTATTAGTCATTTTAAAAAATATTTTACACAAATATAATTAAAAAATATAAATATGATTAAAACACACACAAATATAAAATTTAAGAATCTAAAAAATGTAAAACAAAAAATATATCCGCTCTTTGAAGAGCGGGTCAAAATCTAGTCTTGATTACAATTAAAGTTTTAAATGTATAAAATTATACAGTTATTATTCTAACATATGATTTGACATATTCTATTCACATTGTTACATAAAAAGAAGAGAAAACATTTATGACAATTATAATTTTTTCTTAAGTCTTGTGTTATTATAATTGTTTGCTAAATTTAAAAATTTACAAAATATGTAGATTTATTACTTCTTTTAATTTTTATCTTTATATCAAGCAAAAAATAATATTTTACAAAACAAATTTGTATTGAATTTTTAAGATCATATGAATTAATCAAACAAATGAGATATCCGTAAGTATTCGCAAATATCTATTTATTTTTCGGATATCCGTTTTTCGAATATCTGTATTTTTCTGAAGCAAAGTAAATCGAAAAATTAGATATCCGTAACATTCGAAGCAAATCAAAAATACCTTAAAAACCCAGATATCAGATCCGTGCTCAGGTCTAGTTATAATCAATAACATCTACCTAATTTGTGTTCGAAACATGGCTATTATGCAAATATACCCCAAAAAATTATGGATATTAAATTAATATTACCATTTAGGATATTCCAATTTAATAACGAAAGATGGTTATATAATAGACCGTTGCTAAAAAAAAAGGTTATATAATAGACCAAAGCGAAAAGTTTTCAGCATTCTCTAAGAATCTGAGATGGATACAGACTCTAAATCACTTCTACCAATTATTGGTATGGATAAAATTCCCTAAATATCGTTATTATTAACTTTATCATCATCATCATCATCATCAAAATTTTCATTTCATATTGCCAAGAAACTAATGAGACAATTTTGTTGTAGACATCAGCCCTTTACTAGTCAAATGCGATGATCCCAGCATGAATGAAGATGCCGGCGTTGCCGAGGTTGTCCGTAGACTAGACCGAGCTTGTCGGGACGTCGGTTTCTTCTACGTGGTAACAAATATTATGAGTTTATCTTTGTTTTTTTAGGGTTTTATAAAATTGTGCTGCGGCCTGAAGTTTTTGATTCGTGTGGTGGAGCAGACTGACCATGGAATTTGTGAGAGTCTTATGAAGAAGGTGAAAGAGATGTCACATCAATTCTTCAAGCTTCCATATGAGGAGAAACTTAAGATCAAGATTAAACCAGCAGCTGGATACAGGTTTGTTTCGTTGATCTGAACATATATATAGGGTGTTTTCATTACATCACTGCTATTTTGTTCATAAGGAGAAGAAAAAGATATATACGTGTACGTGATTAAAAAGTATATATATATTTGGTTAAGAGAACCCTTTTTCCGCAAAGATTCAACGAGAGTTTGGAAACTGAAAAAAAAAACAGGATACTAAAATCTTTAGTTCTTTTACATTCATTATTACTGTTTCTAGAAAACAAAATACACCGACCAGAAAACGAATTGAAAACAATAATTCCTTTTTAATAGAATATAGTGTTTTTTTTTCTGAGAAAAAATTAAGAATATATGGATTGAGGTCCAATTAATTCCCCAAAGTATAGTACCTACGATTAGTTTGATTTCAAATTTTCTAATGAGACATAAAACATAGCTCCATTTTTATATCGCCAACCAATAGCAACTTAGTTCCTAGCATAACATACAGTGTTTTATGGAGGATCACTAGCTAATGAGTGTTGAATTGTACAGAGGATATCAGCGAATTGGAGAAAACTTTACGAATGGGAAACAAGATTTTCACGAAGCAATTGATGTAAGCGTAGGCAACTTACTAGCCAATCTATTAAGCCATCTTGTCCAAGTAGTAGTGATTCTACTAAATATGTTTTCATTCTCTTATGGGCAGTGTTACAGAGAGTTCGAGCAAGGAAAGTATGGAGAAACTGGAAAGGTCATGGAAGGGCCAAACCAGTGGTAAGAGTTTAATAAATACTGCATTTACGTAATTCAACAATATATTTTTAAAGGTCATAATAAATAATGGAATCGTTTGTAAAAATAGCAAAATTGTGTGTGTTTAAAACGTTAAAATGCAAAAATTGATATACCTCTTATCATCATATATAGAATTTTAATTAATTAGCAAAAAAAAAATCATATAATTTTAATTTTTACGTGAGATGATACCTCCTTTGGACTATTTCTCTCTTTATTATTTTTTTTCTTGTGTGTGACGTTTTCTTTAAAGGCCAGATAATCCTCAAGACTACAAAGAAGTGATGGATGAGTATATTAAGCTATGCATAGGTGTGTATTAACATTTTTCAACCCTTTTCAGTTTTCTTTATGTCTTTAATTCCAACTTAGAGATTCTTAGGTTTCTAATTTCATCACATGGTTTCAAGATCTATCTAGAAACATCCTCAGAGGAATCTCCTTAGCTCTTGGGGATCACCTTATGAATTTGAGGGAAAACTGGTTGGAGACCCTTTTTGGATAATGCGTATTATTGGTTATCCAGGTGTAAACCAAGAAAATGTTATCGGATGGTAATACACTTTTCTCATTATTGTATAACTACGAAGACCTATCTTTTTGCCTCACTTAATTAGTAGCACGCCAAGAAAACTCTATCAGATGTAACTCGTCTCTTTTTTTTTTTGCTTAAAAAAAATTTCAGTGGAGCTCACACTGACTATGGTAAGTAAGCTTCAACTCGAATCAAGAGGATCAATATTTTCATAATTTTTGTTTCAAGAGGGAGAAACACACAATACTTTTTAGGATTTTGTTTTGAACAACTTACACTTTTTAGTCAAAAACCGTAATTTTGTAGGCTTGTTGTCGCTAATAAATCAAGATGATGATAAAACTGCTCTTCAGGTATATATTATGACCATGATCTTTCTCCTATTTTGTTACTGAAAAAAACTGATTGAGATTTTTTTGTAGAGAAAGAAAAATTTAAAGTGTCTTTTTTTTTTCCAATTCTCCCTTTTTTGTATCTTTGAAAAGGTGAAGAACTTGGCCGGTGGTTGGATATCAGTTACTCCGATCCCTGGATCATTTATTTGCAACATCGGTGACATGTTAAAGGTTTTGTTTGTTCTCTCTCTAACCTATATTTTCATTTAGACAATTCTTGAAAACATTAAAAATCAAATATGCAGATACTTTCAAATGGAGTATATGAATCCACAATTCATAGAGTGATCAATAACTCTCCTCGATACCGTGTATGCGTCGGATTCTTCTACGAGGTATAATAAAGTGTTTTGTGTTTTTCTCATAAAGGATTTTGAATCATGTATATTTCCGAACAGTTCAACTTTGATGCGATGGCTGAACCATTGGATATCTTCAAAGGCCCGGGAAATAAAAGATCTCAAGTTTCCAAAAGAGTTGTCTATGGAGAGCATCTGGTTAACAAACTCCAGGCTACCTTCGCAAATTCAATGGAAAACATTTAGTTTGATTGGTTGGGCTTTCAATTGCAATTTTTTTATCTGGATTTCTAGTTCTAATAAAAAAACATTACTAAACTACTAAAAAGTGATACAACCACATAACTTTATGGTCTTGCTAAAAAGATGTGGCTATATGATCATATAACTACAAAAAGATACAAATATATATATATATATATATATATATATATATATATAATTATTATGGTATTGTGGCTATTTATTTTTGTAGTTTTTGAGTATGTTTTATCAAAATAAATTTGAAGCCACAGTAGGGAGAATGGATACATGCGAACGGTGCACCCACTCAATTTTCTTATTTTGATAAATTAAAAGGAGAAATAGTGTTTTTTTACATCAAATCAAATGGCTAATATATTAATCAAATAAAAGACGGTTTGGTAACTAGATCGGAATAGAACAACCAATAAAATAGAATTTTCTATGAAAAGACTTCGTAATCCTAGCTAAAAAATCTGCTATCCGATTTTGCGCTCGTAAAATATGGGTGATCTTGAAGTCCGGAAAGTATATCTGTAGAGTTTCAATCCTCTCTAATTCTGTTGCGAAGTTTGGCCAGGCTTTTGGCTCTTTAATCATAGCAATCAGGTTTTTGTAGTCTATTCTGAAGCTCTGACATGTTGAATGTTGGAGCATGTTCTCTATCTCGTCCACTGTAGTCCTTCCAATTCAGAATGCAAAGTAGATTCTCGCCGTATCAAGTTTCGAGTCTCCATGAGTTGTACTTTTCCTATGCTATTGATATACTATGGATTTTATCCATTTTTAGCTATGGTATATAATTGTTTTATAATATATTATATGTGTTTGGAATCTATTTAGAGTATCTATAAGTTCGGGTACGTTTTGGAGATAAGTGGTGATTTGGTGTTTTTTGGAGTTTTTCGAAGTGCAGAATTGCACAGGTTTTGATTGATTTCGAAAGACGAAAAAGATACGAAAAAAGGTTTTGATTGATTTCGGACTGAACCTTATGAAAGTTTGCCTACATATCCCTTTCGAGGATCAAGCCGAACGTAGTTCAATTATAGGAGTAAAACAAGAGATCGAATTGCATGTGCGAATTCGTCTAGTAATCGAGTGCCAGTCATAGAAATAGAACATGTCGAGAATAATGCCTAAAGTTTTTTATTGCAGAAAAAATTAAGTATAAAAGATTTTTTCTTGAGTCTGCATCCCTTATATACTTCTCCTTAGGTCGGTTTGGTTTTACTTTTCTGCACTCGGATCGAATTTATTGCTTCGCTGAAATATTCCATTTTCCTTCGATTTCGTGTTTATCTTCCGAAACTTCACATTTAAGAACGGCTCTGCATTCAACTAGTATATAATACACTCAATGTTATAAACCATAGTATGGTTTGTGTGGATTGCCTATAACCAAGACCAAGGAGGTTTACATCCGACCCGTCTATTCGATCCGTCTACATTCCGTCCGAGACTTGTCAAGATGAAGACCCATTCAACCGAAGCATTTACGAGCTTTGACCAAGTCTTGATATTGTATTGAATGTAGTCAAAGTGTATTCATTGTGTATATTCTCCATTGATGTAAAACCTTATGTGACAACCACTATATATAAGTGGCAAGAGCTAATGAGAAATACACAACTTTCACAGCAACACTTCTCTCATTTCATAATACGTTATCAGCACGAGTGTGCTCTCCACCGGAGTTCTTCTTCACCGGCCAGCTCCTCCGGCGCTCAGCCTTGCTCCGCCGGCGATTTAAGTTTTCCGGTGAGCTCTCAAGATCTTGCTCAAGGTGGTCCATTCAGATTCCTGGTTAAGAAGAGGTAAACTAATCAAAACTTTAATCAAAATCCAAAATATAAGAACATATCTAAGAACATGTTCATAAGAACACTATATGTTCATATCTTGGATCTATATGAATCCTATAAAACTTACTAAAACCTGTTGTTCTAAAATTATTATCTAAATATTAATCTTGAACCAAAAGTTCTATAAGTATATTGATTCTAAAAATTATCTTGAATCTCTAAAATCAGTAAAACTTATTAAAGAACATAAAGATCTATATGAATCTTGATTATAAAATTCTTATAAAATAAAATCGAAATTAAATCCCATCATTGCATATCTTTGAATATTGATGTTTGCTTTGTAACTGTTAAAAGTTTTATGATTTTTATAAATGCAAAATCGGATTTTATAAATGCATATTTGATTTTATTAAATGCATATCTTTGACTGAAAATGTTTATAAATTTTTTATAACATATAGTCTTGATTTTAATAAGATAGAATAAATATGCATGAAATCATTTGATCATATAGGTTGATAGCTAAATAATTGAACCAACCTTGAATAGATTTCATATCATATTGAATATTGATCACATAAGTTGATAGTTAATCTTGATCTTTTACCATGCTTGAAATTGATGATTAAATTATATAGTAATCTTGTTGCATACTTGATAGCATATTTGAATCATCTTGAATCATCTTGAACCAACTTTGAATGCAATTGTCATATTGTTTAAAAATCTGACCATACATAATTGTCATATTGCTAAGACTGATTTTATGTTTGCATATCATTGAAAATCCTGATAATAGTTCATATAAATTAAATTGTTTCATATTGCTTGCATCTAAATGATTCTCTCTGCTTGCATATAATTAGACCAAATCGGTTTTCATTTAAACTTAGCATGATTGCTTTGATTGAAATTATAAACCTGTTTAAACCGATCAAACATGGATAAGTAAATTGTTAGATCATTCACATATCATGAACTGATCATTTCCATGCATCTTCTTGTCATATAGTTTTATTAAGAACTAAGCATGCTTGTCTTTATTAAAATATAAACCTTCCTTGAAACCAATTGATTTAAAATCTGATTGAATTTGGTTTAGACATTTCCTGAAAATTATAAATTTTCTTGTCTTGGTTTACCCGGTAAAGGGGGGAAGGAATCAATTATTATTTTATGATCTTTGAAAACCAAATATCCTCATGCATTAAGAATCACATTCATATTATTTTCGGTCCAATGCTTAGGACAGAACATACATCCGATTAGTTCTTGAGCCATGCATTTATCATTCGACCATTGTGATTAATTTTCATCCATATTGCTTGATCTCATTTAAAATAATGATCGATCCTTATTCAAAATTCTAAAGGGCTTGGAAACCCTATATGAAATTATGTACATATATCTAATCAATCCAAATATGAATTATAATTAAAAGGATCACTAGATGCAGTGATCAATTGATCATTGTCATACTAGAAATGCTTAAAGCAAATATATTAAATGATTTGGGGGAAGCCTTATTAAATCATTATTAAATCATATAAATTAAATCATATAAATTAAGGCTTCTATTGCTTATATAAATTCTTGATGCTTGAAAGCAATGTTAAATATTCAGATGTTGAAAATCATCTTGAAATCTAAATTTCTCACTTTTGAGATAGATACAAGGCGATTTTCTTAATCATACGCCATCACCTTACTGAAAGTCTCAATGATCAATATCTCACTATTGAGAATCCTCTGGACCTTTGGATAAAAATTGAAATCCATATATGATCACCATTGTACGGTGCTATTACCAAAGGCCCTATATGATTTGAGGGACCTAAAGACCCAAGACTATAAGTCTGTGGATGAGTATAACTCGGCTCTATTCATGATAGTCTCATAGTTGAAACTGTGTGGAGAGACTATCACATATGCTGACATGTTGGAGAAGAAATTCTCTACATTCCACAAGCAATGCTTTGCTTCGGCAATAATACCGAGAAATGGGTTCCTCCACATATGCAAATTTAATCTCTTGTTTGTTGCTTGCTAAGTAAAACAATGAGTTACTCATGAGGAATAGTGAGATGAGGCCTCCTGGATTTTAAGGCATTTCCTAAGGCATATACGGCCAAAGAGCCATATGAAAGAGTCAAACCATGGCCATGTAAAAGGCCATGGAAGATGGCAAGCGTGTGCATGAATATCACCCACAGTCACTCCATAGTCGAGGCCGAGGCCAAGGTTATCAACCTAGCCGTGGGTATAAGTCCGATTTTAAAAACCCATGCCTCGACAAAATTTGATTGCCATCGGTGTGGGCTGAACAACCATTGGGCCAACCAATGTAGAACTCACAAACACCTTATTGAACTCTACCAGGAGAGCATAAAGGGATAAAACTCTATGACCCATTGGGTCCATCTAGATGGTGCGAATGATTTCGACCATAAGAATGATGATCAACTTGAATACGAGACTTCATATTGCCTTAAAAAGGCCAATTAGATTTCGACATCATTTTATTTTGTCTTTGTTCTCTATAGTGGACCAAGCCACATTAATTTAAGAGACAAAAAATATTTTTCAAGGTCATGGCTAGTCCAACCTCATGATGCCTAAAGGCACACATCTGAAAAATCTCTGATGCATTACATTCCCCATAAATCAAAGTGGAATTTATCAAAGTTTGAAAGACATTAATATGAATGGTCTATATATTGAAACTATGGGCAAAGGAAAAAAAGGATTCCTTATGATTTATGAAAATGCCCAAGGCCAAAGGAAAGTCCTAGAGACTATACCTAGTATATCTATAGGCCTTCATTAAGCCAAGATAAATATGATTGTGGGTTAATACCCCAAATCACTTTCCAAAGAGTTCAGAGAAACCTTTAACATATGGCACGACATGCTCGGCCATCCAGGCTCTATTATGATGCATAAAATACTCTTGAACTCATTTGGACATTCCTTGAAAGAAAGGAAATGAGGTCCGACCAAGGCATTGCCTAAAAGGCATTATATTCACCCTGTAAGACCCATTGAATTAAGAAGAAAATATGGTTTCCAACAATGGGCAAAAAAGGGATAAAAATACCTAAATTAAAATCGCCTAAGTGGTCGAGACTACATTCTCTATTGATCTAGAGATCAATATGATATTAGGCAAATAGCCAGGGCAATTATAATCATGTTTGATTGACCCACGAAAATTATCACTTAGATGGCATTACCATACTTAGCCATCTGAATTATGATGCAAAGATTTAAAAAAGGCACAAAAGCTATCCCATAAAATCTCACGTTTGTGCAATTTATATCTATGCACAAGGGAATTTATTGTCCCAAGCACCACGAATTAGAGTATGTTCATGAGGGGAGTGAGGACAAATCCCATGATACATGACCATACTAAAATCCGTGAAACATGATCCACAACCATATTACATATTGGTTGAATTTATGAGGATATGACCATTACCTATAAGGTTCAAAATCTAAAAGTCCATATGCTTGGGGACATCATGAGTTATAAAATATTAACTTGCATCAGGCCATAGATATTATATCAGGCCATATAAGTGATAATAAATATTCCCACCTCAGATTAATACGGGTCATGAGTCCAGACATATATCATATTAAGATATTATGAATTAAGATATTATGAATGAATTCACCACAAATATATGTGCCATCTAAAGATCATATGATCTTAGAATCTCATAAGGAGGATTGGGAATATATGTTGGATATATATTATGAATATACTTTCTCCATAAGTTTAAAAGAAACCTTGAGCCAAAATGGGTGATTTAATCATAGGCCAAGGAACAAGGATTACATAGGGTTTATGAATCCCAATATCCAACATTTGAAAGGAGAAGTAGTAAGCTGGTAAAGAATGGTATCAACCATCATTGTCTTGGCAAAGATCCTCGGACTAGAAAAGATTTATAGACGTCCATATGCTACAATGATAGCAAAATAAAATGCCAGACACCTTGACCCGAGAAAGAATGACTATGTCATCCCAGCTTAGCACCACACGGATTTGATGTCTTAAAGACACAACCAAGTTGCTACAGAGTCTAATATAAGACCGAATATATGTTCCAAAAGGAACCTCGGAAATTAAAGAAAGGTGCAAAAAGAAACCGAGGTCATAGACTTTCCAGACAAGGCCGAAATGGCTATGCCATCAGTATCAACACTTGGGGTTCGGGACGCCGGGCCTCATGGTACTGAAGGCATTGATAATGATGAGATCTCAATGAATTATTTGATGTCTGGAAGGAAACCATATATATATAAATGTGTCGACACAATACATTCATAAGAAAAAGCGCGAATATGTAGCACATGAATAATGAATCGAGGATCATGAACCCACGCAAGAGTACTCATAATAATGAATAAAGAAAGAAACGTGGGGTTTCTAAAAGTGACAGATAAAGGTGTATTGAATTGGCCATGAATATGTAAACGCCATATGATGCCCAGTGAATAAATAAATCCTGAAAGAAGGATAAATCGTGAGACAGACCAAGGGAGGTCTATATAATCCAAAGTGGTGGATACTACTACATATGTCACTACATATAATGTCTGGAAGAAATTCAAAAGATGTAGTATGTTATATATGACTCACTGGATGATGATAATATTATTGGTACCTAAAAGGTTTACCAAAATATACTGAGCTCAGAATCATAAGATGAGAAAAGAAGAACAGCATTTTCCTAAAGCTGTCCATGGACTGAATTAAATTGCTACATGTAAGCAAATGAAAAAGTTCTATAAGAACAATTCAAATCAGTCCATAGAGGAATTTTTAAATTTCTTGTGATATACTAACCAGCCTAAGATAGGTTAAATGGTTATTCATCAAACCTTAGAAAGGTTATAGACCATCACCACCAATTAGCCAAATTTGGTAATACTTATGGTTGGTCAAAATTCTCAGCATGAACCAACCAAGCTGTGGTATGAATGAATAAGCTATCATAAAGATAAGCTATAAGATCAAAGTTCATCTTTGAACAAAAGGTATAGGACCGCATTATGCGTCCATATGCGACCCAACGGGTCCGACCATATTATAAGATTTGGTCCATGATAAAGCTGTAGATCATGGATGTCATTAGACATAAATTTGAGGATCAATTAGATCAATTCTATGTCATGACCGTGTCCGGCCTAGATCAGTCCAATCGTCCATATATATATATATGTGTACGGATTGCCGGCACACTAAGATTGCCAATGTCTCAGATCAATCATAGATCATCTATGGACATATGTAAATAAGGATCATGATCTAACCGACATGACCTATGTTTAAAGTTGTTTATGGCAAATAATATTATACTCATAAAGCTAAGGCATATCCATAAGTCCTAGAGAGCTAAGTAGCTCATACTTGATATAATGATGATCCATATTATAGGATCTAAAGTACTAGCCAGCTAATATTATGGAAAGGCATATAAGAGTGATTTGGTCAAGGACCATAATCAAAACGACCAGAGTATAAAATAGTACATTTTATCTAAAGTACTAAAGTGGTCGATATCAAAGTGGTACATTTTCTAAAGTACCATCAGGATTCTAAGAGACATGATATGTCCGAACAATACAAGATTGTTCAAGTAAGAATCCATGAACATCTATTCAGCAAGTGATGTTCACATCAGGGGGAGTAGTATGTGTTGTACTCTTTTTCCTTAACTATGGTTTTATCCCAATGGGTTTTCCTAGTAAGGTTTTAATGAGGCAACATTAAGCATATTATGAACTCATATGTTATGGCATCCAAGGGGGAGTGTTATAAACCATAGTATGGTTTGTGTGGATTGCCTATAACCAAGACCAAGGAGGTTTACATCCGACCCGTCTATTCGATCCGTCTACATTCCGCCCGAGACTTGTCAAGATGAAGACCCATTCAACCGAAGCATTTACGAGCTTTGACCAAGTCTTGATATTGTATTGAATGTAGTCAAAATGTATTCATTGTGTAGATTCTCCATTGATGTAAAACCTTATGTGACAACCACTATATATAAGTGGCAAGAGCTAATGAGAAATACACAACTTTCACAGCAACACTTCTCTCATTTCATAATACTCAACTAATTTTCTTTGTAACTAATTGATTCTTCAAATGAAGTGGTTCAACCTAAATAAATTCCATCTACAAATTAATATGTACGTGTTGTATGGATACCAAACAACCAATTTTAGGTAGTTGAACTTTTTAAAAAAAAAATCTCACATATTAGAGAAAAAGGACACAAAACATACTACATAATTTAGCATTTTAAAAAGATCATTCGTATAAAAAAAGATCATTCGTAACTTCTCTTAAGATAATACTAGATTCTAACCCGCCCTTTGAGAGGGCGGGTATATTTTTTGTTTTAATTTTTTTGAGAAATTTAATTTTTATATTTGTGTTATTTTCTTAATCATATTTGTGTTTAATATTAATTTAATTTAGTAAATTTTTGGTAAATATATTAAATATGTCAAGTTGTATAACTATATATTGGTGTCATATGCATATAAGAGATTATTTTAATAATTTATTTTTAAAGTTTGCAACATATTATATTTTTTTAGTAGTTTCCTAACATAATTAGTTAAGAATGTTTCGTACCCAAAGAATCCGATTCGGAATCGACTCGAAAATCAAAGTCTCGTGCTCTGTTAGACTTGACATATATACTCGAACGGTTCTTAAAAGTGTTATATCCAAAAACCAATATTAAATCTAACCCGCACCGAAAACCGTTTTTTTTTTGAAAAATGTCTTAAAAAAATAATTTTAATATATTTTGTTATATATATTTACAAATGGGTTGATATGTTCTTCACTAACTTCAAGTAAAATCACATTTAGTAAATATTTTTTTTTTAATAACCTATTTAAAATCCGTTAAATAAATTCTTATCATTTCACCATTAGAGTAACAATTAAGCAAATAACACTATGTATGGATGGGTTGTGAGGTCACATATTGACTATAACTGGTCTCTTCATAAGTATATATTTTTATAAATAATAATTCCATAATAATATTAACTTAAATAGTTTTAGTAATCTTAAATTTACTTCCAAAAATATACTTTGTAGATCATAAATTTAAATTCCGTAGACATATATACTCGAACGGTTCTTAAAAGTGTTATATCCAAAAACCAATATTAAATCTAACCCGCACCGAAAACCGTTTTTTTTTTGAAAAATGTCTTAAAAAAATAATTTTAATATATTTTGTTAAATATATTTACAAATGGGTTGATATGTTCTTCACTAACTTCAAGTAAAATCACATTTAGTAATATAATTTTTTTAATAACCTATTTAAAACCCGTTAAACTAAAATTCTTATCATTTTCACCATTAGAGTAACAATTAAGCAAATAACACTATGTATGGATGGGTTGTGAGGTCACATATTGACTATAACTGGTCTCTTCATAAGTATATATTTTATAAATAATAATTCCATAATAATATTAACTTAAATAGTTTTAGTAATCTTAAATTTATTTCCAAAAATATACTTTGTAGATCATAAATTTAAATTCCGTATATTTATGTACCAAATATGAGTTCGATATTTTTTATTTGTTGCCTTATACATAGCCTATAAAATAGGAGTTTATAAGCGGCTGTAGAAGGTGGTTTCGTTTTTTTTAAAAGAAGGTGGTTACTTACGTTTAATGGCTTTTTTCTACAATATCTATGGCTTGTTCCACAACATCTATATACAACAGAAACACATATTAATGAATAATCACAAAAATGTAATACAAACACGTCTTTAAGAACTTACCAATCAGAAAAAAATTGTTTAGAATTCCATTCAATATAGTTTAAAGCTGCAGTAAATCCATAAACATACCATATTACTGAATTTATATGGAGTAATGGAGGTGAACTTCATAAACCCCATTTTATAACGTGAGTGGTAGGTTAGTATCCACCAGCTGCTGCACTTAGTGGAAATAATTCTCTGTTTTTCCAATCACCCACATGGAAGTCCCTGCCCAAACTAAGCAAGTAGTTTTTGCATGATGCATGATTTTTTGATCCTTTGCAATGATGAAAAACAGAGTTAATAAGTCAATAATGGTAAGGTACAAAAACGCCATAAATATTGTATATTACATACGTAAAGCAGCTCAAAATCGTTTACCTTCTTGTCAGAGAAAATGAGTTCCAATGTCTCACCAAATTGTTCACTGAATTGTTATCTGGTGTGAACAACTTTCACTGCGATCCACCATTCAGTTTTGTAAAGCTTGATATCGGACATGTATATGATAACTTTGGTGTAGCATTTATTTTGTTTGCTTAAGTTGTGTGCTTTAGTTTAGATTGAATGTGTCGCTTAGATAGTATATATAGCAAAATAAATAGGTTTAAAGAGGATACATGGATATTAAAGATTTTCGTTTAAAGATATTTATAAAGATATGCCTTGCGAACCGAGTTTTGGTATAATTAGGAGTATATTCTCTTTGGATTCGTTATGAAAAATTGAAATGATAATTTTGAAACTGAAAAAAAGAGAAATATATCTGCTAAGATATTATTTACTTTTTTGGTATATGCAAATATGCTCTTTTAGTTTGTTATAAATGTGATTTGGGATATGGATATTCTAAAACGGTTACACAATTTTTTTTTAGTAGCCAAAATTTAAAATATTGTTAATCATATTTGGTTAATATTGTTAGGGAGAAAAATCAGCAATTTTCATTTTAAAATCAGTAAATATATATATATATATATATATTTAGAATAAATATGCTATGAACTGTAGTACACAATTATCATCTTTGATTACTATTAATGTTCATCAACGGTTTTCAATTTCTTATGAATTTATTGAATTTTTAAATAGAATTACCTCGGAACCGTAATAAAACTTTAGAGTTACGGGTTGGATTATAAAATGTCACTGTATTTGATAGTATAGATTAAAATGTATATATGAATGCGTGAAATTTAATGGACATAAAAATCTACGTGAAGAAATAATATGTCTGTGAAAAATAATTAGATGATCGTCAAAAGCACTGAACTTGTTCGATTGGGAAAAACATGTATTAATAGTTATTTTTTTGAAGATTTTACATATATATCAAGAACGATTAATGAGAAAATAATTGATTAAATATAAATGGCAGTGTCATGTAATTATTGCATTTAAACAAAGGCAACGATTTCTCAAAAAATAAAAGCAGCGATTTTAGTAAAAGAATAAAAATATTAAATAAAAACAATAGCCTAAAATTAACTCAGTGGCACATGATGGTAAATACTTGTGAAACAGGAGGTCACCTCAAAAAAGGGTCTTCTGTTTTAATAGTATTGATAAAGGCTCCCATGCGCTTCTCCCTCTTGAAAATCAATAGAATATTTTTGTATTTCATCTAAATGTAGAATTTTCATCATTTTTCTTAAATTGAAAAATAAGTCTACCAAAAAAAAGTGTATTCTTTTCAAAAAAGTGGAACAAAGAAAGAAAAAAGTTTCGAAATTTCCTCTCAAGTTGCCAAGTAAGCCTCCTAGAAATTGGGATATGTCATTATTGGCACCAAAAGAGAGCCTTCTTTACAGAAAGATGATTCAATCGCTCAAATGAATGCAGTAGGAAGCTGTTTTTAGCAAGAAAAATGAGCTACAACCAACAACCAACGGAAAAAAAATTCATATACGAAATTATGTTTTTAATGATACTTCATCAGAGATTTTGAATTACGTTAATCTATAGCCCGACTATAGGGAGCTTGAGAGAAAATCTACATTTTAGAATAAACTGGAGTCCGGTTTACGATTTCAATGGTGAGGGTAATTTAAAAAATGGATCTGTAATGGTTTATGATTAACTATGTTGAGGTTTAACAATACGCTAAGATGAAAGTCAGCTACCATTTTCAAAGACAGATTCGAGTTTTTTACTTTTAGAACATTGAGATCAACTTTGTCTATCACAATGAACAGGGAAAAATATTGTTGAAGATGAACTATATTCCTCAGACAAGGCTCAAAGTAAACTAAACTCGACCCACTTGGAGTCTTGGACAAAAGGCGGTCAGAGGTTACGCCGACTAGAGAAAAAAATGAAAGTAATCGACTATAAAAGGAGATGGCTGAGGACAATGAGAGATATTCACAAACACGTGCTTTACATCATAAGAGCTAGGGGTTTCATAGTTCACCTTTTTATTGCCGAGTTGATCATATTTTCATAGAAATTCAGTGTTTTCACTTTTACTCGGTCTTTGATCAATGAACGTCTTTTATATAACTCATCATGTACGTGTGAGATTCAAATTAAACAATACACAGATCAGAAAACTTTTGCATAAGTAAAATAATCCAATTTCATGCCACAAAGTTAATTTGTAGGATTCATTCAAAGTTTGAACCTACCTTTCTCTACATCAAAATTATGGAGAAGCATTAACCTGGTTTATTTTAGGAAGAAAATGTAAACTTTTAAGGAGAAATTTTCTTGGACATGCTTGAGAATATATATTGTAAGAAATGCATTATGGTTTTGGTTAAGAAAATTGGAAGAAGTGAAGCCTTTAAGCCTTTAATACTATAAAATATTATGTATTATTTTTAAATTTTGATATTTGGATCTAGGATTTAATGATTGGTATTTATGATTTAGTATTTAGAAGGTGTGGGTTGAGATTGGAGAGTCAGGTTTATAGTTTAAGGAAATTAGTTAATATTCATATTTTTATAAATTTTTAAATTATAGTATATTATATATCATATTTTAATTTGTTTATATTTAGGTTTGTCTTATACTATATATTATGTTTTAATTATGCGATAGATCATTATTTGATCTTGTCTTCTTGTATAATTTGACACTACAAAAAAGTTGCTATTCATAGCACATTGTTATAGCACGTTTTACCGAACTGTTGTCGTTGGTGAGAGAATTGTTTTTAGTATATGTTAGCATTATATAAATGCTATGATAGAGTTTGCTAAGCGGGAAGCTAAAAACAGCTTTTAGACGAAATACTTAGTAAAAAGTAGCTAATCTTTCTGTTTTCCCTCTCTCTTCCACATTCCTCTTCTTCTCTCTCATTTTCCCCATTTCTCGACAAAACCCTAAGAGAAATCAATATTCTCCATCTCCTTCTCTCTCGTTCTCTCTCTATTACCATCTCCACCTCGATTCTCCATCTCTGGTTCTCCATCTCCGCCTCGATTCTCCATCACTCTCCTTCATCCCCGCTTCTCCAACTCCGATTCAACTCCTGTGCTACATCTCTTAGGTATAGGAAGTCACGATTTCTACATCTCTGTCGGTGTTAAGCTAAAATCGAAGTTTTTTAAAAAAAATTTCTTGGTTGCTTTGATATGTTGGTTGCTTTGATGCTCTGAATATTTTTTGCTCTGAATATTTTTGCTTTGGTTGGTATCGTTTCATGCTCTGAATATTTTTGCTAAATCATTACATGCTCTGACTCTTGTGTTATGTTATAAGTTCGTTTCGTTACAAAAGGTTTCAACTTAGGTTCGAACACAACATTATGGACAAAGCTTGGGTACATCTAAACAGGTAATGAGCTTAAGCGTATATCTCATGTTTCTTTTGGTGATTACTGACTTAACTTGGCTAATTTTGTTTTTCTTTTTATTGTTAATGGCAGAGTTGATCCTGGATATAAGAGAGGGGCTTCAAAATTTGTCCGGGATGTGACTTCAGCAATGGGAGGGTTGATGTTATTCTATGTCCGTGTATTGACTGCCGTAACATAGTTCGACATTCAGCAAGTGTGGTAGTTGATCATCTTGTTACTAGGGTATGGAGGAGGGTTATAAGAAGCGGGCTGATTGGTATCTACATGGAGAGTTAAACGCAGAGGTTGCTGATGAAAGCTAAGGAAGTGAGTGGAAGGATGAGATCTATGGGTTGTTCAGAGCTGCTGAGTGTTTTGATGAAGAGTTAGCTGGTATGGGGAATATATCTGATATGGCAGAGGGAGAGGACAAGAAAGAAGATGAGTTCTTGGCAAAGCTAGCTGACGCTGAAACACCATTGTATCTGAGCTGTTCAAGCCATAGCAAGTTATCTGCAATTGTTTCGTTGTTCAGATTGAAGACTCAGAATGGGTGGTCTGACAAGAGCTTCAATGATTTGCTAGAGACCTTGCCAGACATGTTACCTGAAGAAAATGTCTTGCACACATCACTCTATGACGTGAAGAAGTTCTTGAAATCATTTGACATGGGCTACGAGAAGATCCATGCCTGTGTCAATGACTGCTGCTATTCAGAAAGAGGTTCAAGAAGCTCGATAAGTGTCCTAAATGCAAGGCTTCAAGGTGGAAGACTAATGTCCACACGGGTGAGACGAAGAAAGGCGTCCCACAGAAAGTTCTCTGTTACTTCCCTGTAATAACCAAGGCTGAAGAGAATGTTCCGGTCTGAAGAAATGGCCAACGATTTGAGGTGGCACTTACCAACAAAACAGTGATGGAAAGCTGTGTCATCCTGTAGATTCTGTGACATGGGATCATATGAATGCCAAATACCCTACGTTTGCAGATGAAGCAGGAACCTGAGGCTGGGACTTTCAACAGATGGATTCAATCCATTCAACATGAAGAACTTGATGTATAGTTGCTGGCCTGTTCTGCTATTTAACTACAACTTACCTCCAGACCTGTGTATGAAGAAGGAGAACATCATGCTTTCTTTGCTGATTCCTGGTCCACATCAGCCTGGTAAATAGCATAGATGTGTATTTAGAACCCTTAATCGACGATTTTAACACTCTGTGGAGCATTGGAGAGGTAACATACGACGCTCTAACTCGATCAGCTTTTACACTAAAGGGATGCTGCTTTGGACAATCAGCGACTTTCCAGCTTATGGGAACTAGCAGGCTGTAAAGTAAAAGGGGAAAATAGGATGTCCGTTATGTGGAAAAATACAGAGAGCATGTGGTTGAAGTTCAGCAGAATGTGTATATTGGGTCAGAAAAGGGTCTGCCACCAACTCACAGTTTTAGAGGAAAGAAGAAATGGTTTGATGGAAAAGTAGAACAAGGGAGAAGGGGAAGAATACTTACTGGGCGTGATATTTCTCAGCATCTGAGAAATTTTCACAATGATTTTGGAAATTTCAAACGGTCTGCCAGTAAGAGAAAAATGATGCAAGGTTCAACTGATTTAGGGTCTGATATTGAGGGTATGTCGAGTGAATATCAGATGAAGAGGAAGAATACTAGTAGATGAGGATGAGTTATCTAGATGGAAGAAGAAAATTAAGCTACCTTATTGGGAGGTTAGATTATTATTTCATTTACTAATTTTTTTTTCTTCTCTAATATTTTCTTAACTAAATATGATGTTTTGTTTCATGTGTAGGAAACTTCCGGTGAGGCACTTAGATGTAATGCATGTGGAGAGAAATGTTGCTGCAAGCTTAGTTTCAACGTTGTTGCACTGTGGGAAATCTAAGGATGGTCTTGACGCTCGTAAGGATCTGGAGGAGCTTGGTATTAGGCCGGATTTGCACCCTAGAGTTCAAGGAAAAAGAACCTATCTCCCTCCAGCACCGTGGTCTTTGTCCAAGCAAGAAAAGAAGATATTTTGCAGGCGTTTATTTGACTTCAAAGGGCCAGATGGATATTGTTCTAACATATCAAGAGGTGTCTTGTTGGATGACTGTAAAGTCTGGTCTGAAATCACATGACTACCATGTGTTGATGCAACAACTTCTGCCGATTGCACTTAAAGGGTTGCTGCCAAAAGGACTGAGGCTTGCAATTTTTAGATTATGCTCTTTCTTCAATCTGTTGTGTCAGAGAGTGATTGACATGGAGAAGCTTCTGGTTATGGAAGCTGAGATTGTGAGACTCTGTGCTTGTTTGAAAGATATTTTCCTCCAAGTTTGTTTGATATCATGCTTCATTTGACTGTCCATCTAGGAAGAGAAGCTCGGCTTGGTGGACCAGTCCACTTTAGATGGATTACCCGTTTGAAAGGTAGATATATATGATTTTTTTTATTCTGTTACACTAAAAATCAAAACTGACATTTGCTATTTGATTCAGGTAGAAAGTCCTAAAAGACTTTGTTAGAAATCCTGCAAGACCAGAGGGCTGCATAACTGAGTGCTACCTTGCGGAGGAATGTATCCAGTTTTGTAGTGAGTTCCTGAAGAAAACAACAAATGTTCAAGAGAAACAGGATAGAAACACAGAGTATGAGAACATTCTGTCTTAGAGGGTCGTCCAACAACCTCTGCTACTTCAGTAACTCTCACTGAAACGGAAAGAGAATTGCTCATCTGGCTATCATCCAAAACATGGATCTGGTCGAACCTTATGTAGAGTAAGTAGAAATTAATCTTTCATTACATAGTTTTTATTTACAATCAACTAATTTTTCTAATTTATTTCTATTTGATCTGCTACTAGTGAGCATCTACAATATTTACAAGACACAGATGGAAGGTGTCAGCGAGATGCATCAACGTTATGGAGTATGCATACTAAGAATTTTGCTTCCTGGCTAAGAGAGATGAAACACATACAACATTAACAACATCTCCTCTTATACACTGCCTACTGTATTGGTAAATGACTTGTGATTTTTAACAGGTGCCCGATTCATTCTACAGAACATGACGACACACTTAAGTGGATAGCTTATGGTCCACGTTGTTCAGCGAGATCATATACAGGATTCATTGTTAATGGGCAGAGGTTTCACACAATGTCAGATTAGAAAAGAAAAGTAATAGAGGACGGAAAGAACAGGAACAGAAGACAACGTGGAGGAGCAACAACAGGAAGAGGAGCCTCAACCAGAGCAATATAATGGCGACGAGCCTGAAGGAGAGATAGAACATACTCAGGAGGCTGAAGGTGGAACCTCCGTAAGAAAAAGCGTGGTCCAACAATGATGAGAGACCTAGCCAAAAATCCAAATACAGAGTTCATGTCGATTTCACTTTTATGGGAGAAGCTTATGGTCCTGGTTCAGTCAAGCTATCTTCATATTTGGGTCTGTTGGTAAGGGAGCACGTGCCTTATACAGTTGAAAATTGGAAAAAAATTACTGAAGAAATGAAGACAGTCCTTGGAAATCAGTCCAGGTGACAGTTTCTAAACAATCAGCATGTTATTATGAACAGACATCAAGTTATTGATTATTGGTTGGCTAACTACGTGTGCAGGCAAGGTTTGAAGTTGATGAGGACCACCAAAGGGTTGCAGTTCTTAAGCAGATGGGAGCCTTGTGGAGATCATCCAAGTCACGTCTAGTTACCCAATCAATGAAGCTGAAAATAACAAACAAAGAAATCCAGACCCTACAGAATGAATGTTCATCCAATTGAGTGGCGCAATATTTGTGAAGCAAAAACAAGCCAAGAATTCAAGGTATACATTAATTAATCACGTTCTTAGATGAATAATATCGTTATTACTAACTAATTAATAAGATCATATTACAAAATGATAGGTTCTGAGTGATAGCTACAAAGAGAGGAGAAGCAAACAGATTCCTCACACTTGTAGTAGAAAGGGAATGGTTAGACTAGCAGAAGAGATGGTAACATATTTATCTCAGATTTTGGTTCCTTTTTATCTGTAGACGAGGCTGTTGACATATAATTTTGCACAACAGAAAAATAGTTCTGAAGACAAATCTGAAGTGTCGAGACTAAAAGTCTGGG